>NW_024582758.1:137630-158481 GCF_018398535.1 Haplochromis burtoni
TTTCCTAATGTTGTAAACCTCAACATCTGGCAATAAACCCCATTCTGATTGTGATTCTGATTCTGAAAACAATGATTGATGCAATAGTTTGTCACTGGCAGGGATAGTGTTAAAAAAATCATGGCACCCTTATGGAGATGACCATGATCTACGCTTAAAGTCTTTAAAACAGAAGTTCAGACTAATGTTGTTTTGTTGACTGATGTTGTGGTGGCTACATCCATCTTTTATATACAGCCTATTACACCCAGTACTTTGGTATGACAGTAACATTCATAAAGCCTGACCTGGTGATGATGCCAAAAGAAAAACTGAAGAAAACATCATTAACAATTTGCCCTCTGGGAAACATGAATTTAATGGTTATCAATCAAGTTGGCTTGTTAGCCTCAAAATCCCAAATGCTGTGTTGCTAAAAGAGAATGAGTGAAACATTGGGGTAGGGTATTTTTTTTGTGTGCCAACATCACTGTCTTGGGTTCCCAAGACTTGGGTAAACCCTGGTTTATATTTGAAAAAATGTGAAAATAATTGAAATCTAATATAGCACCAGAAACACGGTAACTAGATCTGTTAAAACAGCCATAAAATAATCAACAATGTACCAAATAAGCAATGAAAAAACCTGATCCAAACTCCATCCACCAACATGAATCAGATGTGACTCACTGACTACACCCCCCATACGTCTGGAGTTCCCTACTGTCTCAGCGTTAGAGACCCACTTCTACTGAGTGTTTGGGGCTTAAGGCCACCCCCCGGTGAAATCATTAATTCCCTGAAGACTTTTATGTGGATTTCTGAAGCCTCTTATTTGGAATTATAGCCTGTCCTTAATCTTATGGATTTAAGACAAGCAGATTGCTCTCGAAGAAAAGAAAAATACTTCACATTGTAAGGAAAATGCATTTCAGGATGATTCCTTTTATGAAGCCTCTAGAAAACATCGTCCTATTTTAAGTTATTTTGACTCTTCTTTTCATGAGAAAGGAAGCAGTGCTCATACATGAAATCTGCTAGACCAACCTATCCCAGCTTTCACCTACCATCTTTGAACTTGAATCACTTTCATCTCTTAACTTAAGGAGTGCAAATTTAGCATGCCTCTCCCATGAATTGCAGGATTTCTTTCTTTCTTTCTTTTTTTTTTTGCAAGGTTTTAAATCCATACAAGAACATTTGAGCATCCTTGGCTTTGGGCTGCATGTGTTCCTGCTGTTGTATCCTTGACGCTAGAAGTCAAAACAATTAAGTCACCCTTCACCCATAGGCTTGCGCAATATAGGGGCTGCAAGAGCCGAGAGAGGAGGCAAATTTAAACGCACGCATGCATATTTTCACACACATAAGGCCCAAAGGCACATTTTGTAGCCTTTTTGTTTTTTTATGAAGATCTGGGACATATTAAATATTTATTCCTGCTGCGGTTTTAGAATCCATGTTGGGGTTGGTTTAAAACAAACCCTCATTAGCGATTGTTTTAAGCGTATGTATGTATGGCCATATATCCTATAATATTATATTTATTATAAATATCTTAATATATAGTAAATATAAATATTATAATTTATTCTTATTATTAACTCTCTTCTGCTATTGTTGCTAAACCTTCTTTATGATGTAATTTGTATCGTCGTGAAGTATATTAATATATTGTTAAATTTATTATTGTAGTCATAATAGCTAGTAAATATTAGTTAAATATTGTTTTATATTTTTTTTAAACAGAGCACACTCATGTTCCTTTCTTTTATTTATCTTTATTTCTCAGGCCTCCAGGGGGTTTCAACATGTAATCAACTACACTGATTGTTGTTCCTACATCTGCAATAAATGTCAGCGTCCTCAGGAGAGCAAAGTAAATAGTGAGATGTTGACATGCCTTTAGACTTTGTTTGACAATTAGAGGAGGATACTAAGGAGGTGGGTAGGCTGGCGCAGTAAATTCTGAGCATCAGACACTTACGTTCATGCATTCTGGTGAGTTTTTGATCCACTGCAATTCATTTTTTTCTTTAGTTTTTATGTAAAGTAACCACAAAAGCACAAGACAGTTGAACTATAATAATAATGGATTCTTTTTATATAGCGCTTTACAATGCAACTATTCATTCACTCTCACATTCACACACTGGTGGAGGCAAGCTACAGTTGTAGCCACAGCTGCCCTGGGGCAGACTGACAGAAGCGAGGCTGCCATATCGCACCATCGGCCCCTCTACACGCACTGGTGGAGGCAAGCTACAGTTGTAGCCACAGCTGCCCTGGGGCAGACTGACAGAAGCGAGGCTGCCATATCGCGCCATCGGCCCTCTGGCCAACACCAGTAGGGTAAAGTGTCTTGCCCAAGGACACAACGACCAGGACAGAGAGCCCAGGGATCGAACCGGTGACCTTCCGGTTACAGATACGCTTCCCAACCCCCTGAGCCACGGTCGCCCATGCAGTGGGGATGTCAGACTTTTTATATCAACCTAAATTCTTCTCAGCTTTTCTCATTTAGTATTATACCTAACACTCATGTCTGGGTTCTTTTGTGTTTCAATAGTTCCAGGTGTGAGTGTCACATAGTTCTGACTGATATTGGGCAGCTTTTGTTTCTTTTGTTTGAAGAACTAAGCTTCTTATGTCCACTTTGGAAATAAAAAGCATGTAATACATGAAAATATTCCTATTGTCTAAATATACTATGATATAACATGAAAAATGAGGCCATCTCTGACCATGCAGGCCTGCCTGAATGGTTAACTTTTACCTTTAGCTGCAATGGAGAGTAGCACTAGCTAACAGTGACATAGAAAAGGAGTTTGCTAAAAAAATACAAACAGAACAAACATCAACACAGATGGCTTCCAGCACAGCACTTATTCCTAACACACATTCCACATAATAACAAAAAACTTCGGATAGCATTTTGCTAGCGAAAATTTTAGAAAGCAAGCTAGAACGCTGTTGTGTTGGCTAGGCTATCCAGCAATTTGCTAAACACATAAAACACAGATGTAGCATATTTAAAAATCTGTATACTAATCTGATGTTTATAGATGGTGATAGCTGTGGTTACAAAAAGATTCCCCATCCAATAGAAGTCTACGGTAAAACAACTTACTGCTTTGGGCTCAGTCGCTTATTTTGGGTCATAGTTACTTACTTAAATAAATTAATTAATTAAATAAAGTGTTTTATTAAGCCATTTACTAAATCTTGGTTATACCATGTCTCAAAATGTAGCTTTACTTATGCTATGACACTTTATGCTATTAGCTAACAACTTTTCACTTCAAGTCATTAGCCAATAAGCATGTCGGCTTTTTTTGTTTATTTTTGTTGGGGGGCGGGGGGCGGGGGCGTGGGGGGGGGGGGGTTGTAATGAGGTGACATCATGGTGAGCTACATCCACCGTTTATACTGTTTATGCAATTTGCAATAGCGTTAGCATTAGTTAACATTAGCCAAAAGGAAGCTAGTTTCATCTAATGATGCTCATCTTGCAGAACACTTTGGTCTACATATAGTAGGGCATTCATTTTTACATAAGTCACAATTTATTTTTGTGCCTTTTTTTTAAAGATCATGTTGAAAAATATCTGTATATTTAAAAGGCACTGCACATATCTGTGGTGATCCTAAGGAAAGGTTGCTTCACTTTAGTAAAAGTGATGACAATTTAATGTAATAAAAGCGATTTTAGGAAACTTGTGAGTCAAACTGCCTCATCCTTTTTCCTACTGGTTCCACCTTGGCTATCACCAGTAAAAAATACAGAGGTCGCTACTTTGACTCACCCATTAGTCTCTGATGTATTGTTTTGAAGCCAAAAGCGACGCACTTCCACTATCGCCATCTTGGTTAAAAAGATCAAGTCAAGTGATTGGCCAATGACCAAGCAGTTTTAAACCACAGACCATCATTTTGAAACATGATGTGACCTAGACTGAAGAAATATACCTGCAATGTGTAACTGAACCCATAAACTCAGCAGGAAAGTGTTTACAGAGGTGAAGACAGAAAGCCATTTTCCCAGACTTCTATAGGACCTGTAGGCTTTTTGCAACCACAGCTATCGCCATCTGTGGCCTTAAGATAAAATGCAGCTTTAAGGCACTTCCAAACTGGCTTCATTTATAATCCAGAAGCTATGCCCATGTTTTATACTATCAACTTGCTGACATGCCGACTACACTATAGGAGAAAGAGGAGGCTGTGCTGCTGTTGCTAACAGAGATCACGGCATTGTGCTTGTGAGGCTGGGACAGTTAAGTTTACCACAAAAGTTCCAACAGTTGTTCCAAGTAATTTCTCTGTGTCTTTCATGTTTTGTACCAGAAGAGAAAAGCATGTGTTTTTATATAGGGGAAGGGAACTTGTCCCCTGCTTCCCCCCTGAAATCACCACCTATGGATATTGAAGCCACATATATATGTACACACACACACACACACACTCACACATACACACATAATCAGAAACATGAGTGAGGTCTGTGGTTTTTAGTTTATGTTGCTGTTGCTCAGCTGAAACTCAGATCCACATGCTTAGTGTAGACCTTTGTATCACACAATGCTCATATCAAACCACTCGCACATGCACAAACACACATACAAAAACAGACATACACACACGTGCATACAAGTCTCAGCTTGTTTTGGAATCATTGCTATGACTTGACGCTACATGGCCCAGTACACATGGTTGCATATGGCATGAATGCAGGATTGTGTTGGTGTGTCTGTCTGTCTCTATATAAATGTGTATGTGTATTTGTGTGTAGGCCTCCCCCTGCCCCCCCATTAGAGTTTGCTGTTTCCATGCCTATTGAAGCCAGCATGTGCTTTTTCGATACCACCCACCGCCAAATTTCACAGCCGTGGCTAATTTGTCCCTGATGACGACGTCACACACTCCTACATGCCCACATTCACAGACACGCGTGCACTCCACCGGCTTTTTAAGCGTTCAGTAGGGGTGTGTCATCAGAATGCGGACCTGCACAACGCATTTGCAGTCACCAGCTCAGCTGCCACAGATCAATAATCAGTGTGAATGCAGGGCTTCTGCCTCCGTGAATCATCCATCAGACACGTGTGAACTTTGCATGAACACGTTGCATGAACACCCTCCCCAGCACTTCAAATGCACACACACACCTACACACCACACACAAACATACAAATGTGAGTCTAAGTGACACGGTGAATCATGGCTAAATCCCTTGGAGCTTTTTTCTTCTTTCTTTTTAGTGGGCTACATGATGTGTTCAAGGGGTGAGCAGGACACTGTTGGGGCTTTTAACACTGCATTGTCATGTACCCTGGCACTAGTGGGCTCCAGCTCCAGTTATATCCGCTGTGAGCGAGGTCGCACGCTTTGTCCTCCCCACACACGCGCACATCCAAAAAAGGTGCACAAGCACACAGGGGGATTTGTGTAACGGGATACACACACTTTTTCTCGGCAGGAGCTCGATCTTGCTGTCAGTTTGGAGAAAAGAGGCGGGGAGCCCCCGGAGTTTGGCCTCTTCTTTCCTCTCCTCTGCCGGATTCTTCCCAATTCTCCTCGCCACTGGTTTCTCAATCCTGCTACCCCCCCGTGACTCTTCATCCCTCATCTCTTTTTCTACTTCCACGCAACCTCCCTGCTCGCTCGCCTCCCGTCTTAACGCAGAATGCTGTGGCGTGCCACTATCTGTCCTGCGCTTCTTCCGACTTACAAGCACATCTCACATGCAGCCTCTTTTTTGCTCCGTCACCCTACGCGGCTATTTTTAGCCGCCTTGCTGCACCTAAACAAATGAGCCAGAGCCTCCTCCAACTTAACAGGAATCTTATTATGCGCCGTGCATCACCCCTCGGAAAGTTAGACGAGAGGAGTAAATCTTTCTTTGATACAGTGAGCTTATGCCGCAGAGCGGGTCCCCAAATCTTCATCAGGATAATGTGACTGTTGTACCTCTGCGTTGTCCAGGTCTCCATCTTCTCTCACTTGGCTCACACTTGTTCTTCTTTGTGCATTAAGGCACCAAAATCAGCCAGGCATTTAAACTATGTCCTCTTATCTCTTTGCTGTCAATCACTGTTAAAAAGCGGAGTCTGCTTGTTAACCCAGAGGGAAGGGTTTAGGACATTCTCTCTCTTAGCCATGCTGTTTTTATTACACGCCCAGGCATCTGTCTGTTTTTTAACATGTGTCGCAGGGGTGCCAGCACCTGAGGGCATGAATGAGAGGATGACCTTTTGTTGCTGTCTCACTTTTATTTAATGTTGCTCAAGCTCCTCAGCGTTATGTATTTTTGGGTCGCTCACCTTGTTTGCCTCAGAAAAAGTACGAGCCTCGCACTAAAGAATTTGCATAGGCCGACTTCACGGGTGGATTTCAATGAATGAATCCAGTGACCTAGAATCTCAAACACACCCAGAGTGCACAAATGAGGAAAACAAAAAGATATATCACATTAACATTCTGTTCATTCCGTACCAACACTAATAACAGCTAGATATTTTAAGGCATCTTGGTTGAGACCTGCCAACAGACGATTGTTGACTTCTGTTCTTGGGGATAAAAGAAAATAATTGCCCAGTGATGTAAAAAGTAGGAATAAAACTGGTTCAAGCCTGCTTGGTGTTTCTAAGGGTGGTATAGCAGTGTTTCTCAAAAGTAAGACAGAATATTTTTTTTTGCTAACAAAAACGTAACATACAATAGTTTGTAAATGATAAACTTCAGTATGTGAATTTAATTATACAAAGAAAAAAAATACTAAAATTGGACACCAGTCTAATAACTAATGTGCTAACATGTGCAAGAACAATGCTAATATCAACATATGATCTTGATGTAAATGGTACTCTTTGCTAATGATATGCTAGCCTAAAATGTAGCACTTTTCAGTGGTAAGCATTGCTAGCTTTGTTTTAGATTTATTTGCTGCCTCGTTTTGACTCAGTCTATAAGTAAACAATCAGATATTTAACTTGGAGATAGTTTGACATACTTTGATGTTTATGACAAAATCTGACCATCCAGTCTTCATCCAGCCTTATTTTGTCCAGTTAGGTAGCCTCCTTTTCCTGTTCTTATTTGACGGGAGTGGACTTGACATGGTCATCTTCTCTTCCTTGGACTGTTCTCTGTAAACCCTATAGATGGTTGTGCAAGAAAATCCCAGCAGATCAGAAGATTGTGAACAACAAGCCTGTATGACACCAACAACTATGCCAACATCACTTAAATCACCTTTCTTTTCCATTCTGATGCTCACTTTGACGGTCAATGGGTTTTCTTGACCATGTATATTATTGATTATTGATCATATTGTGCCGTACATGGAAGTTTATGACCAGAGCCTATATTCATGAAAATCTGTCCATGTTTCATGGTAAGTGCAATGGTAGCAAAATATCTTTAACATGGTAATGGCTAATTGTAATGATGCACGTGCTACTTCTATTCAGAATATCAAGGTAGAAAGTAACATCATATTAAGTTACGAAAATATTCTTATTTGTAATTAGTAAGAGGACAAAGGTTATTGATTTAATAAAATAATAATAAAACTTCTGATTGCAAAAAGGTTACATATTATTGTTATTATTATTATCTCAATATAAAAAGCTTACATCAAGAATGCAACATTGATTCTGTTGCTTTTTGCATCTTTCTCTTGGTGAAAGTTTCTGGACAACCCGGGTAAGCAAAGCCACTGAGACAAATTTGAGTGCAACATTATCAAGGGTAGAATAGCTTACAAGGAGCTGTCTCTAGACAGGCTCCATTCATTTGGCAGCGTGCACTGCCTCTCTCTACCAGCCTAATTAATGCATGGAGTCTGCCAGGCCTGCGACCAGCTGACAGTGCCGAAGTGGGTGGCCATGTCGTTGGACAAAAACACCTTTCACTGCGAGAAATCCAACAATAATTTCCTTTTGAAACATGAGTCATTTGTCGGAAGGGTTATCAAATTAAGTCACATTACACCGATGATGTGAAATTTGTACTGGAACAATCTTAATTAATGTTGCACATTTAAATATAAGTTGAGCTTGTATTTCAAAAGTAACCTACCTAACATTGTGTAATGGCTCTCTGTTGATTTGTTTGCCATTTCAATCATGTCAAATTGTAAAATATTAGAGGTTTTAAACTGTCGTGGCTGAGGCTACCTCATCAAAAAACCCACCAGACTTTAAATGAATCGGCAAAATGCTTCTTTAGGTGCTTTGATTGTGGATAAAACTGAAGGAGAATCTCATAAAAATGGCCAGCATTACATCCCCAATAACAGAGATATTGCCTATAAAAAAGTTGTCTGTGGGTAATGGCTTTGAGGAAAGGAAGATTCGCTCTTAATGGCTATCTTCAAGTGCAGCTCAGAACATGCAAAAATGAGTTTAGTTGCTACTTTTTTCTCCTTTATCATGCTTCTCAAGGACTCTGTCATTAAGCACAAAGGCACGTGGAGGATTACATAATTTAAAGTTTATTACACAAGAACACAAGCTACAGGTAAAGAGCAGTCACTTTGACTTCTAGGTGGCTTTGTGCTAAATCATGGATAAAATGGAACGGTGCAGTGATGAGCCCCATTCCCTTTTGTGTCAAGATAATGAGGCACTGCAAGGTTATGCATAGGATTACTTTAATAACACAGAGGGTGTTTTCCTATTATTCTGACTTCATAAAGAAAGCTGGGTTATAAGGCCGTGCTTAAGGTGACTCTTTGGTTCGTCTTTCAGGGGCTATAAAACTTTGTGCCAGTGCGTGAAAATGTCAGCTGTCAATTAGAGACAAATGAATGAAATATTGGTGTTACCAGGTTCCCTCGCTGTGCACTCAGTACACAGTTAGTCAGTGAGATGAGGGGAGAGGGAAGCCAGCTGCACTGTAATATACAATTAAGAGCTTCAGTGTTCTGTGCCAAAATGTAAAATGAAAGATTGAATGGAACTGGGAAGCGTGTGAACCACGGTGTCCTAAGAAGGGGCTGTAATGTTCAGCCTCTGAGGTTTTGACACCTTAGCTGGCTGCCATTTTAAATAAAAATCTGCCTGAACAGGCTTTTGGAGCAGTTCAGTCACTGCTGTACTACTTTTGGCTTCTAAAAGTATGCAGGGATCCAGATGCCTGCTATACTTCAGCAGTTTTATTGCAAGAATTTGGTTCAAAAGATTTAGAAGTTGTTCAAAAAAGTGAACGGAACACTTTTTAATCAGAGTACAGCACCAAATCAGTTCAATTTGTGGGATATTGATCTGGTCAGCTAAGCAGCAGTGGGGGTTGTTAATCTGTTTCAGCTGCTTTGGTGTTAATGAGCAGGAGCACTAGTGGGGCAACAATGAGACACCTCACAAAACAGGAACGGTTTTACAGCTGGAGGCCACTGGAATTTTTCCCTCCTCCTCATCTCTTCTGTCTGCCTTTTCACTAGTTTTGCATTTGGCTAATGTCAGTGTCACTGCTGGTGGCATGAGACGATACCTGAACCCTACAGAGGTTGCACAGGTAGTCCAACTCTTCCAGGATGGTGCATCAATACGTTTCCAGAACGTTTGCTGGGTCTCCCAACACAGTCTCAAGAGCATGGAGGAGATTCCAAGAGACAGGAAGTTACTCTAGGAGAGCTAATCAGGGCCATATAAGGCCCAAACCCATCAGCATAACTGGTATCCTCTCCTTTGTGTGAGGAGGAACAGGCTCCACAGTGCCAATCAGGCACTGTGGAGCCTGATTGGCATTTTTTGTATTCTATGGTGAATGCCAGATGTATCACTGTGCTTTTCACAGATGAGAGCAGGTTCACCCTGAGCACATGTGACAGGTGTGAAAGGGTCTGAGAAGCATGGAGATTGTTGTACTGCCTGCAACATCCTCCAGCATTAACGGTTTAGCGGTGGATCAGTGATGGTTTGTGGAGACAAATCCACAGAGAGATGACTAGACCTCTACAGGCTAGGCAACCACACCCTGACTGTCATTAGGTATTGGGTTGAAATCCCTGGACCACTATCACACAATACTGGTGCAGTGGGTCCTGGTGTCTTCTTGCTGCAGGACAATGCCTGACCACCAGTTCCAGTTCCTGGAGGAGGATCAGACCGTCCAGGAGCTCAGTGATGCCCTGGTCCAGAACTGGAGGAGATCCCCTAGGACACAAGTCATCGTCTCACGAGTTCTGGTGAGTGAAATTCTTCTATTTTAATCACCTTTTGCATAACCCGAATTTGTTTCTGCATGTTGCTCCACTACAGTGTACAGATGCAGCAATCAACGCTGTTAGCATTAGCTGATATATTCACCCTCCTGTCCACATATCAGTAGTTCTGGTACTTCAGCTATTCTGACTGCAGCCAAAATGTCGAGGCTTCAAACCAATAAACAGAATAAAGAAACTTATCAACAGAAACCAATTTTCAGTGTTTTCTTTTACTGTAGTTCTTTGTTATGTAAATTCCTAAACTTCTAGGGACCAGGATTTCAAAACAGATTGCAAGATATGAAATATGTGGAATTTATATACATGTCACAGCTTTTCTTCTATTGCTTCTTTCTTCTTATCACAGCTTAGTTCCTACTGGAGCAAAATATAAAAAATAAATAAATAAAAAAAATCCAACAATAAATGCAAATCTAAATTTTTATCATATGACATACCTCATGTTATTGTTGTTTTTTTTTTTTTACCAAACATTATTTGTGCTGCAAACTTATTTTGTTATTTGTGTCATTTCTTGCTCATTAGTTTCTAAATGGTATTTTGCATGGCTTCATCATCTTATTCACTTCCAGTACTTTTGGCATTGTAATATAGCTGCAATCTATGTTAGATTTCTTTGAATGTTGTAATAAAAAACTTGCAGCCCTGCTAGGAAATTTAAAGGTAGTAATGCTGCAAATCTATCCATGTGATGCTGGATGTGCAGCAACATGAATATTTGTCCAAGTCTTGCAAATTGCTTGTATGGATTTTAAAGGATAATTACAGCATGTGTTCTTTAGAGAAAAAATATGTTCCAAGCTATCTGGCTGAAATACAAAGTATTTGTAACAAACCCATGAACAGATCATCTAAAGTACTGCAACACTGAACAACTGCACCTGGAAATGCCCACTCACAGGTAGCTCAACAATTTTATAATGTTGCATTGTGCCAGATTTGAGTCATTTCTATCACAGCATGAGCCCACATTGTTGAGGTGCAGTTTGTCACTGTCCAAGTCTGCTTCATACTGGTAGTTGTTGTGCAAAAACGCTGTGCAAAGACCTCATTTAATTATCTCCCCCCACCATTTATGATCAAATGAAATACTGTCCTGGCTTTAAAAGAGATTTTCCATAGAAAAACATGGATGTGACCATGCTGTACATTTTTCTGGATTATTCCCAGACAGACACGTTCGTTCATCCCTTCCCATTGGTGTCAGGTGATTGGCAGTAAGCAGAGTGTAACGTAATGCAGCGCTGATATGAAGACACTCAGCCGTGGCACAATGAAACACCGATTAAACAAACTGACAAAACAGAAATGAAGGCTTTCTGTTTACTTTGATGGATTTTCAAGGCAATTTTCAAGTTGTTTCGAGTAAAGAACTGAGTGGCAGCAAATAGCTTATTCTGAAGGGAAGGAAACAAGCCTGGATATCTGGAGGGGAAAAATCCTTTAAGCCTGCAAACTCCATGATTGATTTTTTTTTTTTTTTTATTAATTCCATGCTTTGCAATTCAGAGTGACTCTGTGCCACAATCATGGGCTTACAGTTTTGAATCTGGAAAAAAACTGTTTAAAGAAAACAAAAATTAGGGTAAATTTATTAATGGGCTCCTAAATGACGTCCTCGAGATTAAATGTAGGTAGTTAGACGATGATTACCCTTTGAATCCAGACCTCACGGAGAAGAACCACTTATAGCGAGTAAGCGTCTTTGTTAGAGAGTTTTGCTCTCGAGATTTACCTAAAAGACTCGTGGAGAACCAAGTGAGGGTTTTCTGAGGACACCCAACCCCCTCCACACAACGTGATCTGAGTGATCTCCCTGGAGGGGGATTCTTGATTTGAAAAAGATCTGTTGATAATGAGGCACCAAATAGATAAAGCAACCTCAGGGGAGCAGTTAGGTGATAAATATCTTCACCGGAGCTCAGAACATGCTTGGCATGACCAACATTGTGTTAGTCTTTAATGAACACAAACAATAAAATCACTCCTGAACAGAAACTTTGGTAAAGAACAAGTAAAACCAGGATTTTCTGTCTTGTAACAATGAGTTCTGAAAGGCTTACAACTCTGAAGTAAACATTTATTTGTAGGAATTGATCAGCCCTCACAGATAACAGTGTTTGGTAGCTTCCCATCTGCCATAATGGCTAGGGGTATCCTGCCAGCTGCTCTAACAGGTTTTCAGGTTCAGTTTCAAATAGACATTTATTTCAAGTTTATCAGGTAGAAAGTGAGAAATAATGGGAAATACAACAAGGAATTAAAGTTGTATTAAAATATTGTAGTTTTGAAGAAATGTGCAAAAGTAATTCAACAGATCAACCAGTGTAAACTTTTTTTTCCCCAAATCAGCTTAAAAACTGTCACAATTTAAAAAATTCAAGTAGTGTGTACTTAATCTGCAAAACTATTATAAAATATTTTAAATAATAATCATCAGTTTCATCAAGTGAAACAAATAATCTTCAGTATAAATTTCTATTCTGTGCATCATATTATCTTGATATGCTCTCAATAATATTGCAGAGTGGGCGTGTTGGAAAACTTATTTGCTATATTATCACAAACAGATTTATATAACTGACAACTTGAGCAACTGTAAATTAATAGCAGACTAATAGCTTACTGACTCTGTCTGTCACCATCTTAAAGCAAAAAAGCCACTTTATGACTTGCAGTCAGAAACCATTTTTTAAGCAATCTCCATCCCTAACGTTATTGCTAAGAAATCACAAGATAAAGTTGTGTGAAATTCGCACAACTTTATCTTGTCATTTACGTCACACTGTTAAACTCGGTCACTGAGCACACCCTAGATTATTCTCCTGTGATTGATAAGTCATTATCAGCGCATATGTGCATTTTAAGGGATACTGATCTGACCAATTTCACATCTGCCTCGTGCTAGTGACCTTCTGTTCACACTGTGAGCTTAATATTTCAGTGAGGAAAAACTGAAATATGTGGGAAATACTGGACTCCTGTGGCATTTTCTTCCTTTTGAACTATTCTTGCAGATCGGAAAGATGATTTTACTATACCCCCCAACTGCATCAGGATTTAACATCATCATGTAACCGAGTGTAACACCTTGCAGCAGCAAAGCTTTTGGTTGTTAGCTAAAACTGTATATATATGTATAACGTTTTAGCTAACAATAATATGTGTGTGGGTGTGTGTTTAAAAATCTGTGATCATTTCAACAGTGAAACTTTAAAATGTATCTTCTTATTGCAGTGAATCAATTGTGACTTAACAGTTTGTACTGAGTGTCACGCACAGTCAAAAAGGGAAAAGGAAAGTTCCATGGCATCATATCAATGATGTGTCACTTCTCAACTGATTTTTAAAGATTTCTGTCATGAGTGGGAGAAAGCAAGTGTGAATTGTGCGGACTCAGGCCGTGGACCGTTAACATGTGATTCACACAATCTGCTGTACGGTGCAGAGCAGAGAGTAATACAGCCTCGGGGGAAAGGGAAGAAATGTGGGCGATGAGGGCTGCCGTGCAGAGTTCATGTACATCTTGTTTAAAAAACAACTCTCAAGCTGTTAGTAGGCCCACAGCTACATACTAAATCCATTCTTTAACTAAACACACTAAATGGCATTCCTGCAAACTTGGGTAGTTCAGTTATATCCGGTGAACATAAATAAAACAGTCTGAACGATAAAAGAGCCAAGATCCTCTATTTAGATCTTACCAGAAGTTGTTGAAGTCATTGTACCATAAGTGGAAATTCTACTGCCAATCATCCAGACTGCTAGCTGGCCACTACCAAATAGACTTTCCTTTGATTTGTCTTTCAAATGCCCAGCACCCCACAATCAACTTTTGCAGCTGCAAAACCACTTCTGGTTGTCTAGAAGTCTATGGGAAAATGATCTCTCTGCACCCTTGCTTTAATACTACAATTAACGCTTTCCTAATGGGCTCATTTGGTAGTTTCAAGTGAACATAATTTTCTAAGTTATGGTTCTCATTTATCTCGGTCAATGAGTAAAGATGGAGATGGTGGAAATCAGCATGAGGTTTCAAGAACTCCTCGTGTCTCTTTGCCACGTTCCATATACCCCTGAACTCGGATGTAAATGACAAGACAAAGCTGTATAAACTTAATATTTTCACTCAGATTTCGGAAGTTGGGAGTGACGTCAACTCTGAGTTCCAACATCAGAGTGTCCGGAAAAGTGAGGAAAAGCAGGATTTGTTTGGGTTCTTAGCAAGGTAGAAACATTTGTGTGTCACTCGCAATACAGCATAATAACTTAAAAATCCTTAACACAGCTACAGCATAGCCTGGTGCTTTGTTTATGGCTTATTTAGTGAGTCACAAATACACAACAGTGGCAGTACAGATAAAAGGTTTTACAGTTTTACTACTGTTTACATTCAGTGCAGTAGTCATCATGGACTGCATGTTAATCTGATTTTCTGAGAGGGAAATTCGAGTTGATGGGTTGTTCCAGATTAAACTGGCTGACTAGGAACTTGGAAATTCCGACTGCTGACTTACTAAATATACACTTTTTATCGGTTATTTCAATTCAATTCAATTCAATTTTATTTATATAGCGCCAAATCACAACATAAGTCGCCTCAAGGCGCTTCATAGATTATTTAGCGCTAATTAGCAAATATCTTTGGATTTATTGATGGACCATTTCAGCCTCTACATTGTAACTTCGGCTTTTGACAACCAAAATGCTGACACTGGGCCTTTCAAGAAACCAACATCTGTATCCATAAAGTGCAATGCTGTTAACTGATTTTAAGCAATCAGCAAATACTGACAGAATCCAGTGGGTGTTGTTAGAGTGGTTGCATCCATCTTTTATGTACAGTCTACAGTGTGAAAACAACTCCTGTATTTTCATTTCCTTTGTCATCAGCAGCTCCACACGGCTCCAACAATTACCCGATCCTTTGCATCACCATCATCTGGATGTTGCCAGAGAAAACAGCAACAACTTCATTTGAGAACTTTTCTTGATGAGAACCAAAAAAAAAAGAAAAGAAATGGGGCATTGCTATTGCTACCTTAGAGGTTCATTTTCTTTTCCTTTTGAATACATACACGACCATGGGGGGAAAGGAGCCCTCTGTCAGCTCATTGCTTTCATCTAAATCAAAATTATCTGGCTGAACTGAACTGAATTATCATTGGAGACGAACCACTAATGACTCAGGATCTCTGAAAAAAAGAAAAACACAACACACACACACACACACACACACACGAAAAAAGCTCAAGTAGTGGAATAACACTCTAAAAGAGCTCATTATTATGATCCTCACTCCTTCTACTGTACACGCAGCTATCATTAAGCCTGCATTTTGGATATAATGACCTTGTGTTGTTACATGGCTGTCACGGGTTATATCAGTAATGGTCCTCAAGCCACCGTCTCTCACAAGTTAAGGACACACATGTGTACATGCGCACACACATACACACCATCGGTGACAGTATTTTCCCCCAGTCATCCCCAGAGGACCAGAGAGCCATCAGCCAAGTAGCACTGTCTCGACACCTTGTCACAACCCTTGGTCTGAGTGGCACGAATTGTGTCTGTACATGTATGTGCGCGCGCATGATTTCCTCAGACGTGGCGAGCCATATCAATGTGACACAGCCAAGTGCAGAGCTGATTGCGGCAGTATCGCTAACAGGATGTTTGACGGCGGTGAGCGTGCCATGGAGAAGGTCATTTACATCAAGTTGTGCTTGATGTAAATTGGACCATTTTCAATTGCCTATTAGATAACTCGGTTACATCACTGATTCTGTGGGATCTATTTCCCGCTTCACTGATCAAGAGGAATAAAGAGGAGACTAGCATAAAGTAAAGGCGGTGGGGGGGTTGAACCCGTTGTCAGTTTCCACTTTTCTAACGATTTTGTCACAGATTGCTTCACATAACCACCAGTGATGTGGCGCTGAGGGTTAATTCTCCAACTTCATAAATTAAAATTAGGATTAGTTCCAGAGTAACAGCTCTGGACCATAAAATAGCAACTAACGGGGGGGAAAAGGGGGTTTCAGTAGCCCTCTGTATTTCCTTTGATGTCGTCGCTTGATCATGCAAGCGAGCAGCAACCAACTGTAATGTAGAAATACATTCTGGGTGACACATCCGTTTTGCCTCCTAAATGTGCCTCAGATCAAAGGAAGCACATAATTTTGTTTTTGACTCCCAACTTTAACCGCTCCTAGGTCCACTGTGCATAATCCATTTTAAGACTTATTCACACTGTGTACCTTTCGGCTGAACAGCGGGTTACGGAGGTGGGAGGGAGCATTTTGTCTTCCTCCACTGTTTCTTTTCCAGTTTAGTCACGGCTGCTCAGGAAGGCCAACTAAAGCTCCCTGTCCTTTCCTATAAGTCTGAGATAGGGAACAAAAGGAGCAATTCATTAAATATTTCAGGACGGTGTCTTCCTTCGTAATCTCTCAGTATCTCAGGTGGAGGCTGTGTGTTAATGGCGCGGAAGCACATATGCACACAGTGGCTCAAAGAATCTGGAATGTTCCAGCAATTGGAATTATTAATGTCCAACATGAAAGTGAACAGAGTGGCTTGTATGTTTTGTTTGGGAAATTACTTTATTCCAAAGTGACGTGCTGTAGCTTTTGAGTTTTTTAAGTTTTAAGTTTATTATAATATTTTGCTTACAGGATAAAGCACCTTTAGGCGACTGTTGTAAAAATATTTACACTCTGGTACTTAGTTATGGCGTCTTAGGGACAGCCAGCAGTTACAGCTGTATGCTAGCTTTGACCGGGTTCATGTTAGCTAATTCAAGATGCTGAACTGTGGACTTTGTGATGCTGGTGACTTTTCTAATGCAATTCTCTAACAACTAATAGAGGCTGGTGTGCAGTTCATTGTACATTGAAATTTTTACTGACTGAAACTGTGTTGTTTAATGGTACTAACTAGCTAGTGCTAATTAGCAGTTGTCTGTGCTAGTACAAGTTCCTTACCCATTTGTTAAGTGATGGCATAACGACCCCAATTCTGGCTCGATCCTCTCATTTCTCACAGGAATTACTCGGCATTTTAGGCCTCTTCAGCCTCTTATTAATGCTAAGTGTTTGAAAATGATTGATGATCATTAAGGGTCATGGGTTTTTGGTATCTTTCACATCAAATATTTTAATAAATCAGAACATAATCACCCTCAGACCAAAGGAAGATTTTCATATAGGAATTTAGGTTTTGCTCTTGGCATAATCCAAACCACATAGCAACATGTAAATGAATAATCTCTTTGAGCATGGGCTCATCTTAGTCATCTTAAATCATGTAGGTCATCATCACCATCTTCATCGTACTATGATGGTCATAGCATATGTATGACTGTATGTTTGGTCTCTTTTTAGATAACTGCTTCAATCTGTGGAGGTGACTGTAGTAGTAAGTAATTTAGCACAAATTACGCTATTTAGGCTTATGAATTACAGATAGATCAGAGTTTACAAATAACAGAAAAGTTATGTATGATAATCGGTGTAAATAGCTAACAATTATACATGTTCCAAATTGTATATATCTTTTCTTTAAATTCTCACCTGTATACAAGTACAAGATTCTGTTTTCCCGCTCACAAAGAATCCAATCTGCTCCTTCTGGAAACCACTTCTAAACTGCCCAGTTTCCAGACCAAACACTTTCTCCTTCTCTCCACAGGATTAATGGTGGCAGCACTTGGCTGTGTGAGGCAGGTAAACGTTCCAGCATGTGGGGTGAGAGTGGGAAAAGAAGGTGAGCCAGCAAGTTGCGGGCAGGCTGTCCAGCTGGTTCTCTGAGGAGAAGGGGAAGAGAATCGAGTAAGTTAAAAGCAGAGCTAAGCTCAAATGAACAGATGAGCATCAAAAGGCCTGAGCAACTATACCACATGTCCAGGTCAAACGTGTGAAGAATACTGCGCTGATTGTAGATTACTGACAGGTGTTCCTGCCTGAAGTTTCTTGAGGCCATGATCACAACTGGAAGTGATTGGTTACCGGCCATTCACACCCACACTCACACAAAGAGAGTTTCCCACTGTTGTCAAGTGCTTGCTCATAGGGGGTCGTCTGATTGTTGGAGGTTTCTGTCTTTACCTTCCAATAGAAGTGCCCTGATTCTGTGCTATATAAATGAAGTGATTTGAATTGAATGTCAACTTGCTAGCTAAACTACATTCTATTTGTGTAATTGAAAGAACTGAGGGATCATCTGGACCTGGAAAAAGCTAATGATGTGAGACTAAAGTGCCCATTATAGTTTGCTTCCAGCTTCACCTTCTTTTACTCATATACAAGCACTGATGTAAGATTTTTGTCTGATTCTCAACATCTAATATGTAGAAGAATGCAGCAGTGGGTTCCATTAACAGGTGGATGCTGTCTACAGACTGGTGGCTTTGACTAAAGCTGCTGCAGGACATTTGAGACTGGTTACGATGCAATGAGTGCTTTACATTAAAATTTTACTTTTTAATTTTCTATCCTGTCCTGTTTTTTTGTTCTGCCAAAATTATAGATATATAAATTTGGAAATTACCAAAATGCCTGCATCCATCTTTTATACGCCGTCTTTGGCTTAAGGTGATTTCTACTCTCAATCTGATTCCAAGATAGCTTGTAAGGTTTTGCTATCTTTTTCACCCTCCTTGAATTGCCCTAGACAATTGGATTCTTTCAAAAACAAGATACAGTATATTTTCCATCCCTTGCAACAAAAACTGATCTAATCTCAGGAGCTTACTATGTAAAGATAAGACAGAAAGTAATTAATTTTTAAATCCTCCTCCTTGCTTTTGCCTGTGTTTGTGTGAAGTTATTTTATATGACTTTTGCAGGGTAGGCCATTACTTTCCTCAGGGACAAGCTGCCCTGCTGTACCAACGTCACAGTAGTCTCTCGCTGCAGGGATCTCAAAACTGCATTGTTTTTGTAAGTGTGCACATGTGTACTTACATGTGAGCACAAAGGCATAAAGAAACAGAACCAAGGAAGACAAAAAAAAGGTGCAAATACCTCAAGTTAGAGCAATAACTTGAGATATATAGAGCATCATAAGCACCATGCATTCTGGACTATTTAATGCAGCTTCATAATGTTTTACAAATAATTCTTTCACTGAGAGACATCTGTAGAACTCTGAAAAGTTACAGAAGTCTATTCTAAATATTCTGACGAGCATTTACAGATGGAAGGGTTACTGTGAAGAAGGCACTTTGTTCACTAAGTACTGATGGGTCTGCCAGCTCTGAAGCCTGGAATCCTGGGAGCTGTCTCTGTGATGTCCAGTCATTTAAAGATAGGTGGTTTCAAATGGCACTCAAGGGAAAATGCTGCAAAGAAAAATGTCAAAAGAATGAGAGCCACAAATCATATGACCATCAAGTCAGACTTTTTTTCCTGAGAAGTCTCTGCAGATGAGAATGTGACACTAAAAATGTGAATCTCAGAACAAGGAAAGTCCAACCATTCTTCCCATGCTACTTCCCTCTCATTGCTTCTTGCATCTTAATGATAGCTTATCCTCTTGTCCCTGAAGTCCTGAAATGCCGGAATTCAGATTCCCTCAAATAAAGAGGAAGCCTTAGAAGGAATTAACAAGTACAAATTGAAATGCTGAAACGCAGGTTGATGCTTGTTGCATACTTACGCAGAGAGGGATTATTTAAACAGCATGCCGCAGGTGCCCACGCTTCTGTAGCTTTTGAAGGGTGAAATAACATACTTTCCTCTTACAGACTAAATGTTGAATTCATCAGCAATCAAATACACCTCCAGCCTTTCAGTTCAACATGCTTGAGGGTTTGGCAGCTATAGCCTTATTTGGCCTGGAATGAAAAATAGCTTGTGGTTTAAAAATGTTAATTAACAAGACTGAAATCACTTTGCGACATTCTGACTTTTGTCCATTTATGTTAGTGGGAGTTTTGAAAAAAATTGGCATCTGCAGCTACAATGTAGCATGTAATATTGCACTGTGTACTCCAGATATGATCAAATATTAATGTTTTTTTCCCAGAGTTGTCTCATCCATGTATAGAATTGAAAAATCTTGCCTGACCTTTAAGCCCTCTGTACCCCATAGCGGCTGCCCCGAGCTGCTTTGCTTTTCCCCTTAAAGAGTGGTCGGTGTTTCTACTACTGTTTATGTAAAAAAAACTTTTTTGAACAGACTATATTTCAATACAGTTGAATAATATGAGTACTTAGCAAGAAATCTGGAAATAAAACATGGATATGTGTATGTAAATATTTGATGGTATTCTACATTTTTAATCCAAAGTCACCTAAAAAACTCTGCTATCACTTCGTTCACTGTAGTAATTAGCAACGTGACTTAAGATCAGATCTGCCCCAGAGTATTTCTGCTATATGTATAGACTTTCAGTCCACTTTTTACCTCAGCTGTTAATGCTGTATAATAAGCATCCATATCTATTAACTCTTGAGGACTGCAAAACTTTGACTCACTGGCTTGTATCAGAGTTCTATCACAGTAAAGCTTACCTCAGTATCGCTGTCATTGAGCAGAAGGGAGTTGTTGAGGATATACTGAACTTTTCTGTTGGTAAGTCCTGTTGTTAGCCTTTGTTAGCTGTGTTAGTGAAATTTATTTTCCTTTTTTTTT
>NW_024582758.1:168091-185504 GCF_018398535.1 Haplochromis burtoni
TTTATCATAAATGTAACAAAGTGTTTAGAAAGTTAGCACATACATGTCATTTTTCATTTCTTTATGTGTCCATCTATAGAACGCTGCATGTTATATTCTAAATCTGTCTGTTCTCTGTCAGAAACCTGCCTGCAGAAAATGAACCTAAAGTATGTAATGCAAGGATGTACTCACTTTCAAGATGGAGAAAGCATAAAGTGATAATTATGAATCACTTAATATGATAAGGAGATTCTGCAGGTCATTAATCAATGTATAAAATTAAAATAAAATGTATTTTTAGTGACACAGGATACAAACATGGAAGCAAGATGTATAATTAGGATTATTTATAATAAATATGAATAAATTAGTGCAATTTCTTTAACCAAGAATAACTAAATCCTTTAGGACAGTGTCTCATCAATGCACTGAATTCACTATGTTATCCACCTAACAGCCTCCACATGTTCTCACTGTAATTTCCCCTCATGAATGAATTTATGCTGCACTAATCTGAATGTTTGCAGGGAAATCAAATGCATTTCACTCGCAGTACTCGAGATGACTTACCTTTGTTTGAATGACGACTTGTAAGCGCTGACTCCACAGACAAGGTCAGGCTACGTCAATAGCGGTTGGTCTTCAGGGTTTCTACTCCACGGCCCTATTTCATACGGGTCCACATTTCCAAAGCACGCTCTTTTCTGCAAGTACCGCTGCTTCGCCTCTGGACACAATCGGTCTCTATACAGTTCATTCTCTTTTGAGCTGCTTTTAAGCATCTTTCTTGTAGTCGTCGTTCCAACACAGTGTGTTTGTGTTGATTCGTAGACCCCGAAAATGGTGCTGCAAAGATATAACAACCTCCCCACCAGTTAGAGAGCCCCCCTAGTTGAAATTTATTTTCCTAATGACTAAGTGAATAACTTTCTGTCTGAATAAAAATTTGATTACCTTCACATCATTTAGAAAGGGTGATTTTTTAGGACACTAACGTTCGCTGGCATAATGTTAGCTATAAACAGCTGTTGTTGTTCAGACACCTTGTTGTCAACTATCCAGAGATAAGAGAGTCTAATCTCCCTTTTGTTCTGTCTCTCTCCCCTCACCTCCCACCAGCTGCTTTAGATGGCTGCCCTTCCTTAGCCCAGTTCTCTCTGAGATTTTCTGAGATGAGTTTTTCCTTCCCTTTGTCACCAAGTGCTTGGGGGTGTAAGAATATTGGGGTTTTCTCTGTATTAATGTAGGGTCGCTATCTTATAAAGTAAAATTAAATGGAATAGTAATTGTACCAATATCTGGAATAAATCAACATGTTTACGCACATTTTCATGTGTTAGAGCCTGGACACCAGGAGATTAGGCATGAGAATTCCCGTTTCTTTCAGAATACGCAAGAATCTGGAAAATTCTATTGGTGTATAGAAGATTGCATAATAATGGGTTTCTATTACGCATGTCTTTAAGGCATGTTTCTATCCATAAAGAAGGATTCTGGTGTTGGATAGAAGCCTAGTCGGGGGTTTACCATCAAATGGGCAAGGGGCGATCGTGGCTCAAGAGTTGGGTGGTCGCCTTGTAAAGCGCTTTGGGGTCCTTAGGGACTAGTAAAGCGCTATACAAGTACAGGCCATTTACCACTTATCATTAAAAATGTCTCTTATTTCTAACTTGCTACATATGGACACTTATGAAAAAGACCCTTAGCATTACCTTCACATTTCATGGTGTAGTTGCACAACCTAAACCTAAACCGCAATCTTTACAGTCCTAATTAAGTTGGGCCCTGAAAAGCTTTTGGTTTTATTGCTAGGATGTTTTCAGCACCTAAGGTTTAATTTGGAGATGAATGCATAAAGGTACAGTATTCGTGCACAAATATACTGATACTTTGTGTAATATCTGTGCACTTACAACAAAGCTACAGTTCACAATAAACACAAAGGTAATGTGGACAGAGCGCAGCCTACAGAAAATTCAAGCGCAGGCATTTTACAGTGGCAACAGGTCACATCAAAGGTTGCACAGCACAACTGACCATTTAGCTAAGAAAGGAAGCAAGGGAATTCTGACCAACTTAATAACCTGTCCCCATGGTATTTGTTGCTCTCTGTTGGGCATATGGCCCTCTTAATGCAATCTGGTGTTCCTGACTCCCTGGGAGGCTAAATTCATATGTAACTGCCTGACAGACTGCCCCTGTATGGCTTTACTTCCTGTTAGGCATCTGGTACTGCCTGGCAGCCACCTTCTAGAGCTTGGCTTGCTGAGAAGACTTAACATGGCATTATTGCTGCCTAACAGACTGTAGTATCACTTTGTACCTAAGGCCTTTAAGGCATCAATTAAAAAAAAAAGGCAGCCCAGAAGCCAGATTCCATGCTCTAGAAGTCTTTGCCAAAAAAGCTTTGGCAGATTGTTTCTATAGTGCATGCCCTTAGTATTGTAGGTGTTGATGCCACAATGCCTCTTGGGAAAAATCTGTTTGTATTAAGTATTCAAGAAGAGTTATTTTAAAGCCATCATTAAAAAATGAGTAACAGCAATTTTACTGGATAGCAACTATACTTTTTATTTCCCTTCAAATGTGGAGCGGTCTAAGGTTCATATGACAGCAGATGGAGGCGGGTTGAATAATAAAATGCAAACTACCCAAAGCATCAAGCAGTTCCACCACCCACAATTTCCTTGACAAAATGCATGATTGAGAATGCTCAGTCTCTCTCAGACAGGGTGACCTATACAAGCACTGTTAGCAACACACTGCCTTGGACTGCCCTTGATTAAAATTTTAATGAGGAGTACAGGTAGCTGTCCAGCTAATGGTACTCATCACTTATGATTGGCTAATTGGGGAAAGGATGGAACCAAATGTGGATAGAGAATAAGAAACTGTCTGCAAGACTGCTCAAGTAACCCCGTGGACAGCTTTTGCAGACCATATGAATGAATTGGCTCTGGCAGTGTTGTTACAATAACCAAAATTCAATAATAGATTGTATAAACATTTCAGATAGTTTCAAAGGCGTTCTGCCAGCCGGAATTCAACATCACTTCCCCGAAGGCGCACATGAACCAGCAGACTTGAAAGGAAGAGGATTTGGAATAGAAAAAGCTCCAGTCTGGCTCCTCAAGGTGGACTGCAGGCATCAGAGCAAATTTTTAAAGCAGTCAGAAACTGGAAACATGGCAACAGCATCAAACAGTCCACCACGTCTTAAACCAAATCCCAATCCACCTGAGCCAATAGACAAAAGTGATGCCGGGAGGAAGAGAGTGGGACTTTCTTTCTCCCCATTTACAGAGCTGACAAAGATGGATGTCCAAACAGCATATCAAAACCCAAAGTTGCACTTCAGCTGTCAGAAGCAGTAGAATCACAGCTTGGTTCATGCTATTCTTCACTTGCTTCCTGCAGTATTGCACAGTGGTGTTCTGTAAAGTAGATTATTTATTTTATTAAATCAGAGTTTGTTAGTGAAACCTTTCAGAGAAAAACTTTTAGACCTCGAGAATTTACAAGTTCATCTAAAGGGAGATTCTAGCCAACTCTCAAAAGAATCCCCCTTCATTTGGTGGCTTCCATCAAAGAAGGGGAACCTGAATGATTTAAATTAACCCAGGTTATATGGTTTAAGCAATGCATCAAATGGGATTATGTGGCACTCTTGAGATGGATTTGTGCGAACGTGTGTGTCTGCTTGAAAGAATATGGCACTCTCAGCAGCCAGATGTCTGCAGAGCAATCCCTCTGCACAATTACCTCCGGACATCTGGGACCTATAAACACAGCGAGCGAGCTCCAGCTCTCGTTTTCTTTAGTCCCGTATTGTCTCTTCATCATTGTCCTCGCTCCCAAGTCTGTTCCTTTCTCCCTCTTTGTGTAGCTTTGTCTTGTCTCATATTGTACAAACAGTCCTGTTTTCAGTTTCCTCTTCCTCTTTTTCCACCCCCCTCCTTCCCCCACCTAACCCCGTATGCATATATTTATTTCTCTATTCCATGCCTGAACACATGCATTTTTCTGTCTCCCTCCGTGTTCTACCACCCCTGCATCTGCACATACATATACAATTCTGCTGTTTTTCTCTCTCCCAGCTGGTAACCACCTTGTCGCCTCCCTGTCATCATCTTTTTCTGTCACTCCTTCTGACTCTTGTCAAAATATCATCCCTTCCCAAAGCACTGACAGCAGAAGAACCTATTTGCTATTCAAATAAGGTCTCACCTGGTGCACGTATGGAGAGTCTGCTGCATAAATCATCATGCAAATTGTTGTGTACAGTGTGAACTGTGTTCCATAAGCATGTAATCCATTATTTGTTACTTTCGTAACATGTGTAAGATGAAGAGAAGGCCATTTGAGACTGACTAGCAGTTAGCAGCAAAGACACAAGGTCATACATTAATTCTTTGTTAAGAGCACACAACAGCACTGAAGGAGTCACAAATCTACACATAATTTGCAAGTGACAATCATCTGTGAAATGGGAAGTTGGAACCATTTGTCATCAGCGAGTGGCTGCATAAATCCCGCCCCCCCAGAGAAAAGAACACGAAAAAAGGAAAAGTAAAACAAAAAAACCCCAAAAGGCCCAAGGGCTGCAGTCATAACACCAAATATTTGTAACCCCGGCACCTTCCTGAGAAGTTTTTGTGACATTTATTGAACAAAAATACAATATTCCCTAACAATAAACTTTATTAGGTACACCTGTTCAACTGCTTGTTAACACAGATTTTTAGTCAACAAAAAACACGGCAGCAACTCAATGCATTTAGACATGGTTAAGGTGATCTGCTGAAGCTCAAAGTGAACATCAGAATGGGGGAGAAAATTGATTCGAATGGCTTTGAATGTGGTTGTTGGTGCTAGATGAGATGGTTGAGTATTTCAAAACTAATGATCTGCTGGGATTTTCTGGCACAACCATCTCTACAGTTTACAGAGGATGGTCTGTAAAATGAGAAAAACATCCAGTGAGCATTAGTTCTCTTGGAGTAAATGCTCTGCTGATGTCATAGGTCAGAGGTGAACAGCCAGACTACTTCAGCCTGATAAGAAAGCAACAGTAACTCAAATTATTACTTGTTACATTTAGCATAACATGTCAAACCTTGAAGCAGCAGCAGAAGACAATGCACTGGCAACTCCTGTCAGCTAAAAACAAACTTGGCCTACAGTTTACACAAGCTCACCAAATTTGGACAATAAAAGATTGACTCTACTGTTGCAGAAGAACTTGAGACTCATAAGACTAGGCAATGTTTCCAGAGTTTGGTGTAAACATGAAACCATGAATCCATCAGTGATACAGGTTATTGCTGTTGGTGGAATGGTGTAGGTGTTTTCTTGGCACACTTTGGCCTTAGAAACATCTGAGCATTGTTTGAATGCCACAGCCTACCTGACTATTTTTGCTGACTATGTCCATCACTTTACGGTCACAAGGTACCCAAATTCTGTTGAATACTTCCAGCAGGAAAATGCAACATGTCACAATGGTCAGATCATTTCAATCTGTAGTTCACTGCACTCAAATGACCTCTATAGCAGAGCACCTTTGGTAGGTGGTTGAACAGTGGAGTAACTTCACAGATGTGTAGCAACTGTGGGATGCTATTATGTAAATATGGACCAAAATCTCTGAGCGCAGCATAGTTGTCATGAAGCATGAAACTGGCGCTAGATACAAAAACAGTTTTTCAGATAAAGCTGTAAAAACATTCATTTCTACTGTTACATGGAGTCTGTGGGAGCTGACTTACTTTATTTAAACAGACACTAGCGGGCCACGGATTTACTGCAGTTTTTGGCACTTTGATGTTGATTTTTTTTAACCCCTAAGGTTGTTGGTATAATGTTTACTGTGGAGAAGAACTACAGCCAGGATGCACAAACAGTCTAGTGTTCATGTTTTTTACACGCCTCAAGAGTCTGCCACCATTTGCAATCTATGCAGCATTTGTTTGTCGGATAATTTTACCCTTCATCTCGTAACGTTCCCAGGGAAACATTCAGCCGAGGCAACAGCGTTTCTTGCCTCTCTTCCTTACAGCAATGCATCTATAACCGGATTTAACAGCAGTTTTTTAGAGTCAAAATATACATAGTGTAAACACTTATTAATCACACACTGCTACAGCCCAACTCTTATGGTTGACTCACACAAACAGAACTTTAAGTCAAAAAGCTGTTGCCCTTTAAAGAGTAAAATAAACACTTTTGTAAAAGCAAATTTATTATACTTGACTTAATATTCCTACTTGGGATTTATTATTGGTAAGTGGGGTACAGTAATTGCCTCTCCACTACTCTAAACATTAATTTGAGCAAAACAAGGGCAAGGGAACATTTTGTCCAGCATGAGAAACAAATCACTCCGATTATGTCTAAACGAAATACAATCGTAGCCTCCGGAACTGGAGTATAACCAGAAAGACTAGCGTAATTTTGTTAGTTTTAGTATTATCTAGCAGTCACGCAAGAAAAGCAGCATAATGAGATAAAAACATGCGCGCGGGGGACAGTGTTGAATCCAAATGGGCTTTATTTGAAACACCTAAAATGTGAGAGGGAGGCTCAAAGTGAGCATGTCCTGTTTGTGCCCCAGCTGAGGAAAAGGATAAATAATTTCTTTGTAGCAGGAGGCTACAGCGTCTTGTGATGATTATTCGAGCCAGAGGAGTAAACGAGGCCTCGCTAAAGTTTACCATGGCCCAGATAGCTCAGGTAGGCTGTCACGGCAATCTAAATATGACCAGCGAGGAAAAAGTCAGCATGAGGTAAGTGTTTTTGTACAGAGCATAAACAGTGGTGTACAGAAGGCTGATTTGGGGGTGGGGGGCACTGAAGGTGGGTGGCTGCATGTGATTGGAACAATTGTTCTCCTTTGGCAATATATGAGAGAATTAGACATGCTTGCTTTCAGTCTTTTTATTATTGACTGCTTTTTAATGCAAATATTCCCATTTTAGAAAGCTTCTAGTTTCTGAAAGTTGGTGTGTTTAGCATGTGGCTAACAAAAATCCCAACCTTAACCCTAAGTTGGTTGCCAGTGACCTTGTAGATGTTAAACATAACCCCCAATCGAAAGATCTCTCTAGTTTAAGGGGAGTTGACCCTATTTTTTTAACTTGTGGCTGACCTTTTCCCTTTTGAGTCAACCGGCATGTTTTATGGTGAGAATTTATCTTCTTACATACTTCTCCTTGCTTTCACTGTTTATGTTCACAGCTCGCTTGCCATGGGATATATTGAGGTGTAAAGGGCACCCAAAGACCAAAAGACGACGAATAAAGTCATAACACGAGTGAGAGAAATGTCAAAACAAAAAAGATTTGGCACAAGTCAATGAGTCTCTTCATTTTCAGTAAAACATAAAAGGCCACTTTGTCTCCGACAGCACTCTGCTGTTTCCCTCTCAATATTATTGACCTCGCTTCTCCCTAATGGCTTTCTGAATATAGGACAAGGCTTTTCATTTATTCTCGGTTGCCGTTGGAAGTCCTTGAACTACTTGTCCCTGTCATCTGCCGTTTCAGGTGCGGCTGTTGACCTTGTAAAAACAACTTGAGCAAGGCTCTTAGTACAAGCAGATTCCCACTCTGGGTCCTCTTGTCACAAAGCTGTTTGCATGGACACTAATCCAGGATCACTGGCAGGGTTACAGCAAGAAACCTCGAGTGAACCAGGTAGGCAAAGACGAACAAACTCAGCTTCTTATCTGTGCTGGCCAGACCAAGATTTCCAAAGAGGCAAATAGCTTTACAGGTTCTTGCAATTGCTTTTGTCTGGGTTAATTTGGCAGAATCCACTGTTACTCTGGTAACAGCAACTGAGGTTTGAGTACTTCAGTAAACATTTCTTGAATCCATTTAGTTAAACTGTTGTTTCACCAAACAATCAGTCAAAAGTTATTGCTCATTTTTGCTACACACAGATTTTCCACACAAACTGTGGTATCCAGCGACATTTCATGTGGCCGTTTCACCAGCTTGTCTTCATTCCTAGAGAGTCAAATACTGACGTTTTGTCAAAACCACCGACATCTCATAGATGTGCATAATCCAATGCATCATGGCACTGATGTCATTGTGAGGTGGGTCTCAGTCCCAACTGGTCTAACCTGGATGCTTATAAATCACTCCTCACTCACACTGGATGAGTGTCATCGTTTGAAAAGCCTTCAACTGATCCAAACTGCTGCATTCTTCTCTTCAATGACTTCCTGTTAAAACTAGTATCGAAATCATTCTCATCACATACAAGGTCTTGAATAATCAAGCCCTAGTTTATCTGGTAGCACCCTATCACCCCAACAGAGGACTTCGCTCTCAGACTTCTGGCTTACTTTAGAACCTAGGATATTTAAAAGGGGAACTGGAGGAACCAGGTTCCAGTTTGGATACGGGACACAGACACCATCTCTACTTTTAAGATTAGGTTTAAAACTTTCCTTTTTGATAAAGTAGATAGTTAGGGCTTGATCAGGTAACCCTGGATCCTTCCTTAGTGCATCATGGGAAGCCCCCAGCAGACTAGGCCTATTCCACTTTGAGTGTTTCTTTTTCACTCATCTCTTTTCGCTGTTTATGTGTTTAGACACCTCTCTGCATTTAGTCATTAGTAATTATTAATCTCTCCTCTGCTCTCCCTCCCCTCACCCCCAACTCGTCTCAACAGATGTCTGAGCCTGGGTGTGCCAGAGATTTCTGTTAAAAGGAAGTTTTTCTTTCCCACTGTTGCCAAGTTTATTGGGGTTTTCTCTTTATTATTCTCTCTATTATTATCTGATTATCTGATTTATATCTGATATATTTCTTAAAAAAAGAGGCAATTTCTGTTAATATCCAATCCTCAAAACACGTGTTGAACACATCTTTTCAACGCCACCAACACCTGATAGAACAACAGTGTTCGGTGCCCAAGAATTTGTTTGTTTCCTTTACTGTAAGAGCCACCAAGAAATGCTCAGTTTGCACTTTAAAGTGTTTATAGAAGATCAAAACAGCTGCAACATACTCTTGTGATCAGCAAGATTGCATAGCAAGCCATATCCAGAGACTATCACACAGATATAGATGCCTGATAGTTATTCATCCATTTTCTTAAACACTTGTCTAATCCAGGGTCACAAGGAGGCTGGAGCTTATTCCAGCTGTCAGTTTGTTAAGAAGCAAGAGGTGGGGTACATTCTGGACAGGCCGACAATCTATCACAATGCTAACAGATAGAGACATGGAAAATATACACAGAAGGTTTGATTGTGTGTGTGAATGGTTGTCTGTCTTTCCTGTATGGGTTGTCCCCAGTTACTCTGGCTTCCTTCCACAGCCCAACGACATGCCTGATAGGTCAACTGGTGATGCTAAATAACTTGTTAATCAGTCCTATGTAATTTACAAATACAAAATTATAGATTTTTTGCTTTTCCCAACTGGTTTTCCGTACAATGAACCCTTACATCAGGCAAGAAATCACCAGCAATGCAAAACACTGTTGAGATGTTCAGTTCATGAATCACATTTTCCAAGGTGAGGCCTACTCAATAGCCAGTGGGCCAGTCGACTGCACTCACTTAAGGCACCTCAGCTTGCAATGATGCAGTTTTAAAAGGGTGAGTAAAGAGTCTGAGGACCGACTCGCTTTTGGAACCAGCCTCCAGCTTTAAGAGCAGCAGCGCACAAGAACGCCACAAGCCAATGTTGACTTTGCAATAGCCAGACAAAGTATTATAAAATAAAAAGCATTAATCCAGCACAATAGGCAAACAGAATCCAGAGTAGGAAAGGCAAAAACTGTTATATAGAGAGGGTATTACAAAGTGTCAGTACACTGAATTGAATTTCAATTTATTTTGTTAATCACTGCAGGGAAAAATGCACTGAACTGCACTAAACATCTGGCATTTCAAACTTTAAAAAGAAAATGCAGTTTTACTTGGTATTTCCAGTTCACATAGATTACATGTTGACTCCTCTGAGTCATAGTTGCATTTTTCTGATTTAAATAATGATTCCAGCACAATGCAATGATGTACTCCCACATGCAGGGTTTCTATAACAAATTCAACATTTGGCACACAGCCTATAGCCGCCCCACTTTCTTATAAATATTTCAGCGAGTGTTTCCTCGCTGAATTTGCACTCTTTGGAATTCATCCGATACAGTCGGTCACATTGCAACTTCAAACAGTTAATCGTTGGCAAGAGGCCACAGTGATGAACTTCAGTTCATGTCTTGGCTCTTGACAAGCCGATTGCTTTGACTTAAAAGTGTGGGGGGGGCTTGATGGGTATTGGAGGGACGACCACAGGGACACGGCCCAGGTGTCTCCTTGCTGAAACGGGAGAGTGAGGCTGTCAAGGTGTGACATATGAGCTAATGACCCTTGACCTCGGCTGTGCATTCAACTGGGAGGTTGTGTGTGTGTGTAAATATAAAAGCTCCTCACAAACAGCTTTGGATGCAGTGGAAAAGACAACGAAGTGGGTTGCGTTGAGTTTCACTTAAACAAATTGAGAAATTCTGCTTTTAACATCCTTTAAAAGTGCTCCGCTGAAGCTCCATCTCCATCCCGTGTTTCTGATGTGTGATCCTTTTCTTCAGATAATCCTGCAGGGCAGTGAAGATTTGCAGCACTAAGAAGACAATTGTTTGTGAAATACTTTGCCATAATCCTATGACCCATTTTTTGGTCTCGTTGAATTCCTTTATATGGCTTTATCACAAGCTGCTCGAGAATACATTTCCATCGTTTAATGTAAATGCAAACCCCAGGTTCTTTTTTATTATTATTATTTTTTTTTTCTCAAGAAGCGACTCCTCTGTAGCCACTCAGCATAAAGATGAGTCGCCTGGTGGGTGAGCAAAGCACGAAGCAGACCTAACCCTGTTTATTTTAACAAATGTAAATGCAGGCATCCTATTGATGCCAGGGATTCTTTACTGAGTTCATTTCAGGTCTTCATAAATAATAAAGGAATGATTATGATTATATTGCTGGTGGTGTGTACAGATTGGATTACCGCAAGATGTTTCCCGTGGGAAGGATGGTGTTTGTCAGGTGTTGGCCTGCAGACTTTTCTGACGTGACACATGTGACATCTTAGGGTTGAGTTTCAAAATAACTAGCTTTCCTTCATTTCAGAAGGAAATTACAAGGAACTTAACATCGCCCAAGTTTCTGATTTTTCCACAGGGTTTAAGTCTAATGGCACTTAACCGGATAAGAGAAAAGAAAAAAATGGTTGTTTAGTTTGACTCACTAAGTTTATACTCCACCATTGACTTTATTTCCTCCCCAAGAGCTTAGAAGTATACAATTTAAACTAGCAGAAAATAAAAAATGAGACATTTTGGAGAAAAGCACAAAAAAAAACCACATTAAGGATTTCACTATCGCTGAGATCTAAGATAGAAAGATAGAAAACAGGTCACTGGCAAACAATGAACTTCCTAGTCATGTAAACCTCTTCCACTTGAAACCATTTGTCATGTTTCAGGAAAAAACATCAAATCAGTTTAGTCATTGCTCATTCACTGTTCATGAGGCCATACACGGAAAAAAGGAGAGCTGATAAACACCTGTTTTTTGTTGCTAGAATTTACATTTAACCTACACATTTTAATGTAGGCTAAACCACTGAACCTGTGTGATGTAATTTTGCAAGACATCCATTAATGTGCCAGTGTACCTGTTAAAAAAAAAACACAAAAACACAACTTTTGTTGCATCTTATTGCCCCCTAAACTCATTTTAAGCATGTTGTGATCCCTCCACCCTGGGATATTGCTGTTTAAACAGTCATTTCCTTCACTTTCACATTGGCAAATGTGATATTTTTGTAACAGCCTTCCAGTCTAGTGAGGTCTGCTTTAAAAAGCAGAGGAAATGTCGTGATTATTTAGTGAGAACCAGTGTTGCTTTCATGTCAGGTCCAGCTGCGTCAGCACTACAGATTCAGCTCTGTTTTATTTATGTAGCAACAGTTCAATGCAACGGCCTCCATTTATATTGTACAAAACAAAACCAACCACGTAACCTCCTTCCTAAACACTACATGGTAACGTGCACCAAAAATCATTGCTTTGGTCCCTAGCAGATTGCTATGGTCGCTTATATGTTGCAAAGAAGACTAACTTGCCACTGGTCAATAACCAGTCTTTATACCTCTGCCACTCAGGCTTTAAATAAAAAATTTCCAACTCTAAATGCTGATTTCTTTGGTTTGGACGAGTTTGATCATTATCTACATTTAACCCCACACAGAGGCTATCTGGGAACCCACCTCAGAACAAAGTATGAATAACATAACTTCGTATGTCTCAGTTCGAATATTTTGGTTAGCTTACAACAAGAGTTTGTACCCTATGGTATTTACAATCTGCTGTATACATTTTGTGACTGTGATTGTTGTGCCAGCTATTGGATAGGGCTGCTCGATTATGGCAAAAATGATAATCACGATTACTTTCACTGAAATTGAGATCACGATTATTTGACGATATTTATTTAAGCCTTTAAGACCTACCATAGAACCAAGTCCGACAGAGCTTATATTATTTTTTTACATGTTGTAGTGCCATTTGTGGGAGCATTTCAAGTTGCTATACATCAATACAACAAATAAATAATATGTATGCATAATATGTATGCATTAAGTCCATAGTAACTACATTAATTGCAAACAAGTGCAATAAACTACAAAAAAATTGAAAATCATTTTTGTTTTTTTGTTTTTTACATATATTTCTACTTGGAGAAATTCAAGAGGTTTATTACTCAAAACTTTAAATACAAAAAAGTTGCAAAAAATAGTTTACAACAACAGGAAATTGATTTTGAGTGTCTTCATAGTTTTATTTTGGAGATACAGCAATTTTTATATACTGCAGGAAAACCAAAAAACAATCCTATGATGCAAATTTGCAAAGAAAACAGCATGTGCATCAAAATAAGCTATTTCCAGCAAAGCAATTCGAGTTCTAAGCATCACAGAAACTATTCAGAAAAGTCAAACATGACTTATAAAAACACTAGTATAGGCTTTTAAGGCCTACAAGTAAAAAACTACATTTTTCACGAAAATGACGTCACTTCCGGTTTCGGGCAGGAAATGCGATAGTTCGCGCTGACGTCTTTTTCAATGTGGGAAGTGTTAAGAACAGCTGATCGGATCGGCAAAGTGTGTTTCTGGAATATTATGTTTTTGTTCCTGCAAGGCTTTTAATGCAATTTTTGCAAAGCTATATGTGGAAGGAAACTGTGACCTAGGACAACCTGATGGCATAAGATGTAAGTACAACTCCTCTGGTTTCATATGCAAAAAAAATTATTGCGCTAGCTTACATGCTTCAGGTTCTACAGGGATTTAAAAATAGTTACACAAAACGGAGCGTGCTGCTCTGACTGGCTTTAAAGGGTTAACAATAACAATGTATTGAATAATGACTTTAAAAAAATAATATAAAATAGTGTGCAAAACAGTGCAAATGTTTGCAATATAAAAAATAAATGAAAAATGTAAACATCTATGTTTAGTGAACTTTGCAGTGTTGCTCTGTGGTGCAGCTATGACACCGTAGCAAAGTTTACACACTATGTCTGCTTGATCCACGTCTGACTCCGCCGAACCCATAATGTTTCCACACCACTGAAGTTTTTTTTTTTACCTCTCTTTTCAACCAACGGCAGTCACTCTCCTCTCCAAACAACTTCTGCTTAGCTTTCCGAGCTTCCCTCGGGTCCTCTTAATTGTTGTGACGCGTGTTCGAAATGGAGAGCGGTGCGCTTGATTTACCACACGGAGCAGCGCGAGAGTAAAGCATGAGGGAGAGGGGGGGGTTAGTCAAAAGTGTGTGCAATGTCAAAGATATTTTGCAGGTTAGAATATGACATGAATATGACATTCAGTTTTGAAGGATAGAGAAAGGCAATAACAGGACTGTAGTTCTTAATGCAAAATAATCTGACACACATGCTGTGAACACCATGAGATTCATTTTCTCAATCGCTAAGACATAGAGCAGCTAAATGGACACCATGTGGCAGGCTCTAGAGTGCACTTCCTTGCGATACCGCTGAACTTCCTTGATCTTAAACTGCTGGCAAAAGGAGGCCATCCGTCAGGTTCCAGGCAAAAAGTGAAAGCAGATCGTAAGAGCCTGACTGAAAACAGACCTGACCAGCACATATGGCCTCATAAAGAACCTGGCCCTGCACTGTAAACATTTGCCATTTTTAGGACGCTTAAGAAACGACATGAACCAGACAGTGGCCACAGTCTGGTGTGCCGAGTAGAAAAGAGCTGAATTTGAATGAATTTGCCTTCCATTTCAGTCTTATCTGAGTGACTTGGCAACCTTTACATTGTGAATTCTCACCAGTATGTCACATCACCTGATAAGAACATTAGGATGATTCCTCAAATGATAACAAAAGATGCTGTAGCTCAAAAAGATTTGATAAAACGTGCCCGTCTAGACAGTTAAACTGCAAATTCTCCAAGGGCATTGGCATAGTAGAGCCAGAAACAACTGGAATCTGCTGGTCTTCCCTCTTTCACTAGAAAAAACACATTGTACATTTTGTTTTCTTTCATTCCTATAATAGTGATTACACAATGCATTAGAAATGCTGTGATCAAATCTGTGGAGTCCTTTTGATGACCAAAAATACAGCTTGGCGACATCAGTAACATTTTATCGTCGCCAGATTTTTCTTTTCTTTTTTTTTATGCTGGATTATTCAAAGACATGTTACCAGCCTGGTTTGGTATTTCCTGTGAAGACTGTGCTTCCATTCATATCCCAATCACTTTGATACCAGTCATCCTCTGTAGCCTTGATGACCTCACTTGAGAGTTTCCCCCCTCCTAAAAATCACTCCAGATCAAAGAATGTGATGTTTGATCCTCTGATAATAGTGCAAAGCCTCAGAGCCTCAGACTTTGGATTCCACTCTTCTCTCTTGCCTTTGTTTGCAGCTTTTGAAAGAAAAAAATGCTGTATTGAATAAAAAAAAGGATTTGGGAAAAAGTACATCAGAAATGCACAATAAGTCAAAAGGGGGCGAGCACTTAGAGGAGTAATGATGCCAGTTAGCATTGCCGGTCTCCCAGTTCTTGTGACCTAGATAGAGAATGACATGAGCAAGCTGTGGTGACTGGAATTGCTTCCATTTGCTCATCACTGCAGCATTGCTAATACACTTCTACTAAGAGATAGGGTGAATCTGTCAAGCACAACATGCAAATTTCTGTATATTTTATACCCCTCCGCCCAAAAAAAGAAAAACCCACCCCATCTGACGTTTTATGTGACATTTAAAGACGTTGAGAAAAGTTGAAGTAGTAGTGCAAGTCTTTCCTCTTTTTTTTTTGTTCAGGTCTCCGTGTTTCTTTTTATTACATGCTAAATCCTCTAAATGAGAAACAATATGATTGGAGTGTAAAGATGTTCTGACAAGGACGCACATTCTTCAAATGCCTTCGAGAGGCTGTCCTCATCTCCCTGCTTACATATTCATGAGGAGCAACTGATATTTTGGTCTACGAGACCTTCATCAACAGGAAGACATATTGAGACAATGACAAATTAGCACGTGTCCACAATCGTGCACATTGGGACACACAGACATCCACTCCTGTCCCTACACGAAAGTCCACCAAAAAAGAAAAAAGAAAAAAAGGGGCTGGTCCAAGGGCATCTTTTGGTCCCAGACGCTCCACAGTCTGACAAATCTGCCTCACTCTGCACTTTCTGCATAATTCCCTCTACTTCGGGCCTAAATGACCTGCGTGATCGCCATGAATATCAATGTCACGCATGTCCGTCTGAGTCAGTTCAGTTTGCTTTGATGCATGTCGCCGGCTCTGCCGTTTTAAAAGCATGGCCGGGCTCGAGGAGGAGGGGGAAGCAGCGGCAGGATATTGCTGGCAGAAGCATTTATGTCACCTTATAAATTGCAACGTATACGTCACTTTGAGGAATGTAACCGAAATTGGAGCACCCCTTTCAATCTTAAGCAACTTTGTCACTGTCCCCCTTCCTGGAAAAAAATTAAATAAAGAATCGTCATTTTGACCCCTGTCCGATCAGAGGAGGAGTTATGTTTTAGCTGCGTCGCCTCTGACTTTCACAAACAAGCCGGAGTGAAAGATTAGGTTTTAAACAGCAAAGCTGGATGCCATTTTCAGCTGCAGTTATGAAAATGTGAGTCCCTGAACTACTTTACTTTTAAACTTGCTCCATGAACTTTTCATTACTGCTGTCCAGTAGAGCTGTGTGATACTGCAAAGTTTGGTATTGATTACATACAGAGTAAATGCAGAGCCAGTACTGCAGATACAGATACTAATACTTTTAACCTATGAATTTTGGGATGAATCAATATCATAAATTTCCAAATTCTGAACACATTTTAATGACCTCTAAAGTGCTGATTTTCCACAATACTTAGTTAACACAACAAAATCTACCTTTCAGCCTTTAGTGTACTTTAAAATTGGGCTTTTTAGAGGCCTTGAATTTAACTGTGCCTCTCTCCAAAGCTCTTTGGGGCAACTTCTGTTTAATAATTGTGTTTTAGGCTATGAATAAAATAGTATAGTGCATGTTTATGTATGTATGTATGTGTTTTTTATTTCAGAAAAATAATCAGTTTAACACTACATATTGAACAGAAACAAAGTATCAATCCTGTCACACTAGCATTATTTCAATACCAGCACTGGTAACAAAATTGACATCCATCCGTCTGGTTAAACACAGCAGCTATCACTCATGTCTGGATACACAGTGATTTCAGTGAGGCTAGTGTCTGTAGGGATACAGTTTTAAATAAATTACGTTTAGTAAGATTTTGATTTAGTAACTGAAAAGTCTTTTAAAGTGTGCACAGCAGAATTTTTAGTGTCCTGTTCAAAGAGTTGGATTTTATTCTGTCTTTAAAGATTTTTGTTTGACAAAACCTAAGTTTTTGAGATAGCTTGATTCTCAGAAGTTCCTCCTAAAATATTTAAAGCCAAATTTGTGCATTTTTGGACCATAAACCACCATGTGAGTCCTTTTTGTCAATTTAACTTGGACGTCTGCGTAAGTGAGATTATGTAGAGAAAAATCCTGTCCTGTTCATTCTATACCAAATTCATACACATATTGAGGCCTGAGAGGCTGTTACAAATGTGCTTTTTCATAAATACTAAAGCCAGCATTTGTGTTGTGAACAGTATTTTGAACAGCATTTTGTCATTAGCACATGCAGATACAGGTTGTATAAATGTGTAGTCTGGAGACTAAGGCTACGTTCACACTGCAGGTCTTAATGCTCAATTCCGATTTTTTGATCAAATCCAATTTTTTTGTCTGCCCATTCACACTACAAATAAAATGCGACAGCAAACACGCTCTAGTGTGAACGCTCAAA
>NW_024582758.1:190808-242631 GCF_018398535.1 Haplochromis burtoni
ATTGGTTTGTATGTGTATGTGCGTGTGAGGAGTACAGTAATCGATGGAACATCTCCCAAACCATCCACAACCTGACATTTGAGGGGTACAAAAGCAAACATGTAATTACTCGACGCAAATGGAAAAAAAATTATGAAAAAACACAGAAATATCTACAGCCGGAAGAAATTCCTTTTATATAATTCTCTGTTGACTAAATATCCGACTGGAATGATCCCGCCAGCTATTTTCAGTCTGTTCTTTTTCCTATTTTAATATTACCCCAGACTTTCACATGACATAGTTAATCTCATTTGCTTCACCTTTGGATAAAGGGGGGGGGGGCCTGTCGTTTCCAGTGCTTGTTCAATGTGACCACTTTAGGCCAGGCCTGTGTAGGCAGTTGCGTGTTCTGGGCTGCTGCTTTATTAATATAATTGCATGGGTAATGTGCCTACAGTAAATTTGGACCTGTGTCTTCTGATCTTTTTTTCCTCTTTAAAAAAAAATTATCAAAGCCCACTCGTATGTCACGTTTGGTAGGGAACTTTATTTTTCATGCTAAGCCTTACTCGTTGGGACAAATAGCTTCTTTTGTGCTAATAACCAAATAACTAAATGATTCTAGGCTTCAGAGCTGGTATATCTGAAGTAGGACAGACATGCCTAGTGTGAGATAAACTGCAATACTTTTGAAGTCAGAAGTACAAAAAAAGAAACTGACTGTGCACAAGTAGACTCTTCTGGGTCTTACTGTTTTCCTTCTCACTGTGTGCTGAAACTTTCCAAAGTTGAGCTTTTCTGTCGCACCTTGATCATGCCACTTTTTGAGCACTAGTAAGATAGAGCCATCAATAATTGATTCACCAGAACAAAATCTGTGGGCTCTTCAAGAAGTGGCTTATGTCTGCAGTCACTATTTTATTAGGCATTTGAAGACAAAAAAAAAAAAAGATGGTTTCAAACTCCAACACCTCTTGCCACTCTCTCTTCCTTTGAAGTTAAGGGGAAAAGAAAGATATTTTCAATACAACTGACAGGTCCAAGCGCAGCAGTTTATCTTTAAAAGATGTCACTTGCACAGAACTGCGTGGAATTCACAATGTAACCTCAAAATCTCACGATGACTATTGTGTGAAACGGTTTTCCAGTTCGGTACTTATTTACCATTTACAGCAACTCTGTACTTTTCTAGATTTTAAAAAATGGCGGTGCAATCCCATGCCATCTCCTTCGTACAAGGTCTAGGAGATGTGTGATTATACCCATTTTGGGAATGGAGCAGGTGATTGATGGACATTGTGTCCTGTCTCCTGCTGTATCCAAGGAGCAGCAATTATAAAGACTGACGCCAGTGCAGATGTGCCTTAAAGATGCTGCCTTTTAACTGACCAGCAGATGGTGGTTGTGGTTGTATAGAAATCTATAAGAAAATATCCCTTGGTTATTTTGCTGTGTGACGTCAGCAACCACATCCTGATGATTTTATTGGATCAATCACTAGTTTCAGATCAGACGGGAGAAAAAAAATGCTAATTATGGCCATTAGGCTACTAGAGCCAAAAAAGAGAATTATGCAGATTGTCCAACTCCTAGATCAGAAGTGATTCACCAGTGAGGCTGTGGTATTAAAGTTACATTGACCCCTCACACGTCGTATCCTGTTTCAAAACACAAAGATAGCAAAGGTGAAAACAACAGTTCATTAACCACCAGGCGACAATATGGCTTCCACTTTTTACAAAGTCAATGTGTAGCACACTTTCCTAAAAACAAACTGACTCTTTCTAGGTCAGATAATGCATCTCATATGGACACGTTCCTGCATGTAAGAAAGGGCAGCTTCGGATAACGTCCCAACCTGATTCCCCCAACATTGTCTGGAGTCCATTTGTGAAAACGTCTATGGAAATTTATCCAAGGCAAAAAGGCATGCATTTGCATTAATGGCAACCATGTGCTTTATGAAATGCCCTATGATGAACAGTCGGACCTAATCCTTTAACTTCTCCCAAGGGGATCGCATTCATTTTACATGATTCATGTACAAGAGGTAGATACTGTGACAAGGAATCACTCCAACTCTGTGGAAACAGGCATGTAGAAAATAAGATATGGTGGCACGTGGCTGAGGCTTTTAGCCAACGGGCTGTGGATCACATATGTAGAGGACAGAAGGACAAGTGATGAAAAAGAGGTCCAGCGAAAGATGAGGACTGTTAAGGTCAGGAGGGGCGCAAGCAGAAAGGAAGTGGTTAAAAATGAAGAGAAAAATAAAAGAGCAACCTCCTCTGCTATTGGATGTGATTTTTCTTTCCTCTAAGGAGAAGAAGAATGAACGTCCCTCCTCATTACTGTAAAAGTGGGACAGCAGGGGGTGTATGCCTGATGACAGTGCAATCACTGTCACATACTTGATCTTAGTTTATTAACTTAGCAAGGCAAGACACTTCTCCTCTGTGGAATGCAGACAGTTTGCTGTCCTATGGATGAAGTGAAGCATAGTGCAAAAGATTTGGGGTCACTTAGTAATGCCAGAGGCACAACCGGAGGGGAAGCTTTCAATGCAATGGGGAAAATGGGATTTTCTGCATGCTGAATATATTTATAATAACAACTAGAATCTTAGATTCAAAGTATTCTCTCAGCAATCAGGTTATTGTCCAGTGAGAGTTCAGCAGGTCTGACATCCAGATTAGGAACCTAAACTTTATGTTTTACATTCTGTACATCAACATTATTCAGTTTAGAAATATATTGTTTTGATCATAATCATAATTTTTTTTTAATCAAGAAGGGAGTTGTCAGACTCAAACTGACATATGCATAATTAGAACGCAATCACAGCAGCTCTGTTAATTAAAGCAGACTGTGAGGTTAGATATAATAAGATGGGATTAGATGAAACTCTTTGTCCTCTGAGGACTTTCCCATAGCTCAATTAACTCTGCAAATAACCTGAATAAAATACGAGCGTATTGCAATATTCATTTTCTGCACGGTAAGGGATACTGTATGAATTATGCAGCAAGAAAGAGGAGCGGCTCATATGCATGTATATGTTTACAGTGTGATTCACAGAGAAGAAGTTCCGTGGATGTAACCTGGCAAGGGTTTGGACTGCCATCTACCCACCACCGCTCTCCAATTTGTTTCTTCCTCTCGCCGGCAGAGGAGAGCTCCTTTAACCTTCTCTGCCTGGAACTGAAATGAGAAATTTAGTAGCTCACCCTGGGAAGCGAGCTCATTAAAACATATTGGGCTTCAAATCCTACTTTTTTAGTATCCAGGACATGAATATGCACTATTCAAAGATATCATCTGTCTCATTGAACTCTCAAAGAGCATCAGTTCTTAACCCACCCAGAGTGTATGATATATGACACTGCTAAAGATTTTCTTGTGTCAGTGTTGGGATCTTGAGGACATTTTAATATTTGTACACTTTTTTTTATGGAGGAATGCTAATGCTGTCATGTTGCATTACCTCAAGCAAAAACCTCTTGGTTTCACTTGACACAGTTATCAAGATATCCCGAACTCGGGTTAAATATTTATTTATTCATTTTTGCTTCAAGATCTTTCCTGTTTTACCCTCAGACGTTATCGGCTGCATTATTCGAAAGAAAGAAACCTCATGTGTGCAGGGGTAATTATATAATCTTTAACTGCCTGTTGTCTCACATTCGTCCTCATGATGCAAAAAAGCCAGTGGGGAAATAAATTGTTGTGGCCGTCTTTAAGAAAAATGCCAGATGCTGCCAGTCACTGCACTGTGACAGCAACGCTTTCATGTACATTTTGTCCTGTTCACACGAATTAGCGTGCATGGTTTAATCACTTGGGAGATTGATTATGTGCCTGTCAGATGTCTTGAAGATTGACACGGCAATTCAAGTCTCTTAAACCCCTGTGAGGTCCTTTACCGAATAGCGGTTTGGAGGAAGTTTGTATATTTCCTTGCCTACACGCAGGAGGGCAAACACAAAAGAGCGCCGCTCGCTGCAGCTTATTTGTCACCCTGATGATAATCTATAATAGCCAGGTTGCCTGCTTGTGTGGGCTGAACTCAGCTGGCTACAGCCTGGGGACTCTGGTTGCCATGCATTTTTGGCAAACAATGAGACAGAAAATAAGCAAAAAAAAAAAAAAAAGCGAATGAGAGAGAGGAACTTGAGATTAGGCAAGATTTATACAGATGCAGGATAATTTCTGATGACATTGCTCTTACTAACACAGTTCCACATCATTATGTTTGTCTGCCGGCAGACTGTCAGCGTGGCACTGTGCCACAAATATTGACCGTCGGTTGTGCCTGTGGTTCGATTACTAAAATCTGTCGTCTGATTTGCCTACCAGCTTCTGGTGCTTTGAGTTAGCCGAGTAATTTTTTAAAACATCCTGAAGTATATTATTTGGATAAAAAGAAGAGGAATAAAAGATGAGAGGCAAAATTTAAGCTACATAAAAATGCTAAATAAACAGTATAAAGACACAGTGTTATAAGCTGGTATCAAGCATCCTTTTCAATTAAACTTGATGGGTCACAATTGGAATAAGGACTTTAAAAAGCAATATTTTGGTAAGCTGGTCCTTGTTTACCTTGTATTTCTTGCTCTACTAGCATGCTAGCATGGTATCCTTTTAAAGGGGACTGCTGCTGATTTTTAACATCAAAGTGTGTTTACAGGTTTTGGGAAGTACTACTGCACATGTTATATAAAGTAAAATCTTACTGGCTCCAGGGGGATCCCTGTGAAGTCTAATAAACAAGCTTGAGCTCAAGATATGTTTGAAAATGAAATAAAAAAAAGTTGTGTGAAATTGGTTTACCAGATAAGTAGAATTTCAAGGTAACATTACCTGGGACAAGCCAAGCAAATTAATTTCAGTAGTTTAACTGTATTGTGAGTAATATAGGAAGAGATTTGAGAGTGAAATTTAATGGAAAAAGTGTAAAAGCCCAGCTCCATAAGAGCTGTTATGCTGTGTATTATGTACATTAAAGGAGAATACACAACATTTTCAAGGAATTAAATTTATTACATTTATAATAACACACAGACAACAAATATAAAATCTGAGAATTTACACGTTTTTTCTTATCAATTCTTATCAACAACAACTGTAACGTGATTGGGTATCATGTCAAAACATAAATGGACATCAATTATGCTTTATGGATCATTGTCCTGTTTCATGACCCAGTTAGTTAGTATGTGGTGTTTGTGCTTATGTGTGTGTTTGGCTTTCTTTAAACATGGTACTCTGTATTATAGGGCTGGGCGATATATCGAGTTTTTTAAAAATATCGATATATTTTCATATGAGATATAAGATGTGAAAATATCATTTATATCGATATAGTATATGTTACGTTATAATTATACTTGTGGAGCCGCAAGTTTGCCTCTCTTTCGTCCACTTTTGTCTCTACTCAACGTTACTCAGCCTCGCCGCTCCTTCACTGAACACAACTCCCCCTCCCCCATAGCTTCACCTGCAGGCAACGACAAGATGAACACGGCAAATCTCCGTTAACGAGTTACCGCGGATCGCCTCGTGCGTGGGGCTGGACGGCGTCAATGTGTTAGCGAGCTAGCCGCGCTAATGAGCTTACCGCGCTAACGAGGCCTAAAATCCTTTCTTTTTCTCAAAAATCGACACTGCGCCTTATGTATGAATTCTGGTTGTACTTACTGACCGCAAACCGATTTTATGTGGTACATGGCGCTCAGCAATCTGTCAAAAAATGTTTTAGTATGACTTTGGTAAGCTACGGAGCTGCACCGCTTGATGGATTGTCGGAGCATTACGGCTTCATAGTGATGTGTTGGTCGCGAACGAAACGGTTCTTAGAGCCGGGTCTTTGAAGTGAACGACGCGAGCCGTGTTTTTTTTTTAAATTTTTTTATCTCACCCTCTCTTTCGCCCTTTTTTTTTCGCTTCACTCCTGCGAGCCTTGTGCTTGCGCTGATAAGAGGGGGGAGGGGCGGTAGTTACACTCGCAGTAGCACAGAAACAGAGGGAAAGAGAGAGAAAGAGAGCCAGGGACAACAACCATTGGAAAGGTATAGTAATCATCCACAACTATTTTCAGTTGCAGATGATAAAGGATTCAGAAAGTTTATCATGCAGGCCTATATGACAAAGAATGTGCATCTTCTTTTTGTTTTCATATTTTAATTTATATTTAATTGTGTTGTGGTTTGCAGTGTTTTGTGTTGTTTCACTTTAAATTTGTTTAAAAGGAAAAAGCTGAAAATTTAAATAGTTAAAAGTTTAAAATGTAAATAGTTGGTTTTTGTATTATATGATTTATTTATTACATTTTATGTGGAGTGAATATGTCCTTTGGACATATAAGAAGTTCCAGAAGTACTACTGTTTAAATGCATTTCTGCAAACCTAAGCTATGCTGCCATGCTTGTTTTAGAGAGGGGACGCTTTCTCCTAGCAACTCAACTTTGAATCAAGCCATAGTTGTTCAGTCTTTTTCTAATTGTACTGTCAGGAACATTAACGTTTAACATGCTAAGTGAGGCCTCTAGAGTCTAAGCTGTTGCTCTTGGTTTTCTGCATTTTCTCTGAGCATTGCCTACTCTGACCTTGGAGTGGATTTCCTAGGACGTCCACTCCTGGGAAGATTTGCAACTGTGTTTAATGTCTTCCACTTGTGAATAATCTTTCTCACTCTGGAATGATGGACTTTGAAGTGTTTGGCCTTATAAACCTTCTCAGAATGATGAGCATTAACAATTGCAAAAGTACATTTTTGACTTTATGCCTTGGCCTTGTGTTAACACACACCTCAATGTTCCAGACTGCCCAAACTACTTCTTTTATCAAGGTGGTCACACTTGCTGACAATCAATTAATCTTAATCAAGTGGATTTGATTAGCAGTTCCTTAATTCGTTTGGAAACATGACTGTGACTATGACTGCAGAGAGCAATGAGCAGATGTTCTTTTTCACATGACTGTAGCTCACTTTTTTGTTTTTCAACAGAAGATTGTGGTTTCCTTAACTTGCAATTAGCCTAACACTAAGAAACTCCTAAAGCTAACCTGTGTGGGCTGCCCTTCACTGCCTTTTAAACAAAGTTCTATTTGTCTAACCATAACAGTGCGGTACCGTGAAACAGTAACATACTGTACAAGCTACTAGCAAGCCAAAAAAGAATGTTCCATTGTTTTCTAAACGTAGTGCAGTGCTCTTTTTCTTTGTAAGAGGATGCATTCAATCTATTTTAGGCCTCACGGATACAACTGTTATTGTTTATAAGAAAAGTCCATGGGGTATCTTGGAGTTGAATGCTTAATACACCTGACTGGCACCCTGTGGACCAGCCATTACAAACTCACGCTGTGCAACGAAGCATTGTTCAAATCCACGGAGGTTTAAATGTAGTCAAGATCTCAAAGTTTCCAAAGATCCCAAATACTCCAGATTGGTGTAGAAGGATCTGCAAGAGCATTTCCTGTCATGACTACTATATCTCCCACATTTCCACCCACCAGACTCTGCCACCTCAACTCTTCCCACATTCAAGTCAACTTCTGGGTATTTATATCTATTATTAAGGCTTTGCCAGATTGGTGCTTACATGCCCTTGCGTTAGTTTCCTGCTTCCTGATTGATATTCCAATGTCGAATTGTTCCCCTTCTTTTCTGTTACCTGCCTGACTGCCATCTGTTGAGAGATTATTTTTTATCATCAATACATCACCTGAACTGTTTCCTATCTGTCTGGTTTAGTCAGCACCAACTGTGACATTTCCAGTTGTATAAAAGATGCAGTTTTAACATAATGGAGTCTGAGGTTTGAATATTCCACTTAATGTAAAAATCATATAGCTTCAATCGCAAGCTGGACTGAGCTGATATGGATGATTGTATGGGAAAAGGTTTTTCCATCTTCTGTACTGCAATAGTCCAAGGAAACAACACACACTCGTCTGTTTGAAATCTTTACTGTATGGCATGCAGCAACATCATCGTAGCAATTAGTGCCAAGTACAATAGGTAACCTGTCAATCAGACATCCCTCGGTACATCTACATTGTTGATTTTTATTGAAGTTTGAGTAGGAGTTGCTCTTTTCTGTGTTCTTTTTTGCCGTGGCTTCTCATACTAATCACCCACTTCGACTGCTGATAGCAGAAATGGAAAACAAATTTATGCCGAGAGATGCCAGGAAAGCCAAACAATGGCAGGTGGTGTGTCGTCTGTAATCAAATATAAGCAAATGTAAAACTCACAGAGTGCAAAAATATTCACTAATTTGTTTCCTTTTTATTTTTAGTCTAGGGAAATGTGATAATTTTACTGTAGTTTCACATTAGCACGGATAATGCACTGATCCTAAATGGATAACATTTGTTTACTTTCCCCCTCTTATGATTACAGTCTTGCAAAAGGACGTGGCTCAAATAGCGTCGCCTGCTTTCCATAGTCTCCTGCAGTTTTCCCCTCTGCCTCCTCCTCGCTACAGGTCACGCGGCATCCTGCCAGTGTTTGAGGACACAGGCTTTTGTCGAAATTTGTAGATGTAAACAACTCAATAGACTGACAAGAACCCGGCCCTCTACAATAACAGTGTTCTGTTCCCCCATGGCTCTATTTCCTTTCAAGTTTGTATCCTAAGAGTGTGGCTGCTCATAGCAAAAGGAACGACAGAAAAGAGGGAGAGAGAGAGAGAGAGAGAATTAGCTTCCAGCACTGGTGCCACACTTCCCTGAACTTCAAAAGGCTGTGAGGGAAAGTTTCCCACATCTTGATGCTGCATTCACCTCTGTGGCACAATCAGGAAGGCTATATCTATCTCCATCTTCAGCTACTCCTTGAGACGGACCTGGAATATATAAGATTTTCTCTAGGTAATGAGTCAAGTAAGACTTTTACTGACCTGCTTCCACACGGCTTAAATAAAAAATCACAATAGTACACATTGTAACAAATACAGCACTGTGCAAAAGGCTAGCTTACTACCTATGACTGTCTTTAAAATGACTATTAATAAACACTATTCTGCTCCAAAAATCTAATTGGGTTCATAGAGTACAGCGCAACGATATTGAATCACTTCTCATTTCTTTATATTTTGCTTCCAGGGAGCCAGACTTTGCTGTATCTTTTTTTTCTTTTTCAAGTGGTCTTAAGTAATAGTTCACCAGGCTTTCTGAAGGTCTTTCAAAGTTTTTCATGAGCTTTTCATAGCTGTATTTTTGCTCATTTTCAAACCAGTCCTTGTACCTTATATTGTATCTTAGATTAAACAAACCAAAATAAACCTTCCACTGAAAATCTACTTACCACTGACCTATGAATCATTCAAGCTTAATTACATATCCAACTGAAAGGAAGAAACAGCGTCTTTATGTGACAGATAACTTAGTAAAGAAATATAATAAACTGTATCTTTAGACACTTTGTCTGCAGATTCAAGTAAGGAAATGGGAACAAAGATAAAACAGTTAAACAAGCATGCAACAAGCTTGCACCAACAAGGCGATTCCCAAAGAGCTATTAGACAGAAACGTGGTATGTCCTAACATGGTGTGCACTGGGTCCAACGGTATCTGAAAGTCATGTCCGTGCATTGTGACTCATCCCACGCAATCCTACTAAAACTATCAACTACTGAATCAAAAAGGAGGGTTAACACTCAAATGGCTTACATGTGAAATGTAATTAAGAAAAAATAATAAATGGAGGAAAACTCAAACTACACAATTTCATAATTTTTTTGTTAAGCTCTTTATTTGAAGACAACTTTTTCAAAAGCTCTTTTTTTTATTTTGGAATTCAAATCATATTTTACGTTAAATGACACAAGAACATTTCAGTATAATTTTATCATGTCTCAGCGAGTGTCTCAGCATCCACTGACCAAACTCTATGATTTTACGTGGCCTACTACTTCATGACTAAGTTGCTGTTGTTTCTAATCCCTTCCATTTTGTTTTGATACCATTTACAGTGGACTGTGGAACATTTGGGAGCGAGGAACCTATCACGGTACGACACTGGAATTCACTGAGCTCCTGAGAGCGATCCATTCTTTCACAGATGTTTGTAGGAACAATCATCATGCTTAAGTGCTTGATTTTATACATCTGCGGCCACACAAGTGATTCGACACCTGAATCCAATGATTTGGATGGGTGATTGAATACTTTTGGCAATCTATGCAATATATTGCATTGAGTTATAATACATGTAGAACTTTTTCATATTCTGGACCTTTGTTTGAGGAAATGTTCTTGCTTGAAACCTGCTTCATTTCAATTGAATAGCCCTGTTTTAGACTTGTACAAGGTGTTTGCATTACAAGTATACAGACATCTCACCTTGAATCTGTGTGCTCCATACACCGCACAATAACAGGAACACTGGTTTCATTAACATTTGAACACCAACAGTGAACTATCATTACCGGACTCTCAGTCATGGTGGCCTGTTAATGGCTAAATATTTATGCTGTATGTATCCACAAAAATCTAATTATAAATACAGCACAACTGAAATAATGATCAAAACACTGTTAGATTATGGATTCTAGAGGTGTTTTTTACTCATTATTAAATGAGATGAATTCACAGCTATAATCCTCATTATGAAGTCAATATAAGTAAGTACATTTGCAACATGTATATATTATTTATTTAAACAAATGGCATTATTTACACTTACTGCGTGACTAATATGACATTTTTCTCATCTCCTTCTTGCATGATTAAAATTAGTCTTAGTCGGCGCAGGATGTGACTGCACTGGCACAAGGGGTTGCACAGTTAGTCACCCACAGGCCGAGCTGATTGGAACTCCTAATCAAAAGATACAATTGAGTGCGAATGATGAAACGAAAATCGAGATGTCTGCTCTCTCTGATATTTGCATTTTTCCATTTAAGTCTTCCTCCCTGAGACACCATCACCTCATTCAAGCTCCGCAGCTTCTCAGAAATGCAGTTCATTTTAAAAGTGATGTATGATTAGCCTTGCCAGCCACAATCCTAATTGAAATACTTTTTTTTTTTTTGCTATGCGGGTGGGGGCGTAGTGTTGGGGGGATGCACAGCTGTGCCTGTCTCTATTGGTCGGAATCAGTTGTTCGTGCCCATTCCGGTCTGCAGACTAATGTTTTTTTGCAGTGCTCAGAATTGCTGATAATGCCGTGTGAATGGAAGTTTTGACAGAGAGCATGTTGTATTTCCATGCAAAGGGAGCCGTAGTTTGTTTTTAGTTCAGTGGCGAGCCAAACTAGATTGAGTTCATTTGCACCTCAATGCTGCTGCTGAGCTACAGCATGCCCTCCTGTTTACCTATTTGATAGGACTGTGGTGTTTGGTATCGCATCGAGAGCTGAAAGCAGACATTGTGGGTTGCGCAGACTGTGGCACTGCTGCACTCCTGACTCAGAGTTCAGTAGCTTTCCGGGTAATGGCAAAGTGTGCAAAAAGCCCCAAAGCCCTCTCTCCCTTCGGAGTGGCAGTACAAGGCACCCATCCTTTCCTGTAACAAGAGATTTGTCTCCTGCGCTACACAAGTGGAATCAGAAGCTTGTGTGGTTGCTTCGGGTCTGTTTTTGCAGAGTTCAGCACAGTGAGTGATGTATTGCCTCAGCAAAGAAAGCAAATTATTGAACCCAGTTTGTGTTTTTCCTATTGTAAGGGGGCGGGGAGTAATGGGTTATAATATATGTATATGTATATATTTTAAAAAAGCATCATTGAAGCCCCAGGTGTACAAACTTGTTGCAGAAGTGGTTGTGAGCATGCAGAAGTGACACCCGTTTAAATATGATTTGCAAATGATTTTTTTGTTGTTTGCTTGCTGCCAGCAGCTGATTATTATTCACAGTGGGGACAACAATGTGTCATCTTCTATTTGCTGGGGGATTAGGGTGATATGACTTGAAATGCACATGTTCCTCACACGGAACAGAGGCGCCGAGGGCCCAAACATTACATTCGCACTTAATTTCAATAGCTTAAGAATAAGTGAACCTCCAAGGCAGGCACTGTAAGACCTTCTGTATGTTATGGAAATGCTCTGCAAGAATACACGTTTCACTGTATGCTCATTCATTTCCATAGCTCTGCATTGTTGCTGGACATAATCAGTTACATTTTTCTTAAAGAAAAAAAAATCACAATGTAAATTGAGAGAAGCAAATATTTGTCTCTTTGTTCTTTCTCCCTTGCATGTGCCTCTCATCTTTTTCTGCTGCTTTTGCTGTTTTTTACTGATGAAAGGTTTTCCAAAACTTTTGGACTCACAAAGCAAATAACTGAGTTTGCCTTTATTTTTTATCATTACTATTATTTTCTTGCTTTCACAGTGGTTTATTACAGAGAAAACAACTAAATGACACCACTTTGCTGTGCAAAGGGGGTAAAATGCAAATATGATCAATTCTGTGTTAGCCATGAAGCATCAAAGTGCAGCATAAATCTTATACTGCAAACAGCATAAGAAATAACAGCACATATTTTAGTGACTGCAAGAATACTGTTTAGACCTATTCACAGAATCTTGCTCTTATCCATTTATATCTATTCATTGTTACTGTACACTATGAATCACAAGTCAAGAAATCATTCCGCTTCAATTAAACTGTTATTGCAGGGTGAGATCAAAAAGTTCTAGAAACAGATCCATAGAAATCAAAAGCCTTGCCTGATTCAAATTTGGTCAGGCTTACACCCAAGGACACCTTCTGCACCCCTGGACTGTTTTGAGGTAGGCGGTAAATTTTAAAAGTCCCTTCACGAGGTCTTGAACTGGTGCCTCTGTGTTGGGTGCTGGGTCTCCTTCAGTGTCAAACTGCAGTCCTTCAAGTTGATTTTAATTTTTGTGGAGTGGAGGAAGTCACAGGGAAGCATATCTAACAAATGATTCAGGTGGTGGGCCAAGATTGAGTTGATGTGGGGAAAAAAGCTCCTGTGTTTTTCATGTGCTCTGAATAGGCTTGCTGGTATGCACCATAGTTCACATCATTTTGTCTGTATGTTCTCCCTCAGTCACGTCATGGCTTTACAGCATGCACTCATTGTGTGGCGATCGTGGCTCAAGAGTTGGGAGTTCGCCTTGTAATCGGAAGGTTGCCGGTTCGAGCCCCGGCTTGGACAGTCTCGGTCGTTGTGTCCTTGGGCAAGACACTTCACCCGTTGCCTACTGGTGGTGGTCAGAGGGCCCGGTGGCGCCAGTGTCCGGCAGCCTCGCCTCTGTCAGTGCGCCCCAGGGTGGCTGTGGCTACAATGTAGCTTGCCATCACCAGTGTGTGAATGGGTGGATGACTGGATATGTAAAGCGCTTTGGGGTCCTTGGGGACTAGTAAAGCGCTATATAAATACAGGCCATTTACTCATCAAGCAAAACATTATGACCACTGACAGGTGAAGTGAAAAACACTGATTATGTCTTTATTATAGCACCTGCTAGTGGATGTGATATATTTTGCCCTCAAAGTTGATGTGTTAGAAGCCGGAAAAATTGGCAACTGTAAGGATTTAAATGAGTCTGACAATGGCCAAATCGTGATGGCTAGATGACTGGATCAGATCATCTCCAAACTGCAGCTCTTATGGGGTGTTCCTGGTCTGCAGTGGACAGTATCTATCAATAGCGGTCCAAGGAAGAAACAGCCCATGACCCAACAACAGGGTCATGGGCAGTCAAGGCTCACTGATGCACATGGGGAGCAAAGGCTTGCCCATGTGGTACAATTTAACAGACAAGCTACTGTAGCTGAAATTGCTGTAAAAGTTCTGCTAGTTCAGAAAGCTGTCAGAATACACAGTGCCTTAGATACCACAGCACACCTTCAGGGGTCTAGTGGTAGTGGAGTCCATGCCTCAACAGGGCAGGGTTCTTTTGGCAGCAAAAGGGGAACCAAAACAATATTAGGCAGGTGGTCAAAATATTATGCCTAATCTGTGTAACTCTTTGTTATAAGTCATATCCCAAAAAGCTTCACAGTGCACATTTAGAGAAATAAAAAAAGGCTGAACATGTTCCAGGTCTCCCCAATCCTTTCTTTTGTGGTTGTAAATAATGTATTCTTCAGATGAAAACTGCTGGAGCTCTTCGTGCCACAGATGGAGACTAAGCTCTCGTCACTATGATAGGTAAGTTTAAAATAGTTATATATGTGTGTTTGTTGCACAAGTTGATGCCTGAAATTTGATGTTGATGTTGAAATCACGGTGCTCACGGGGCACCCACAAAAAAGTCACGAGGCATGTTTTTGAAAACCCACCATAAGGGTCTCGCTCAAGTTGAACAATTGAGGACATCCAGATACAACAGAGGATTTTACTTCACTCATCAGACTTGCTAAGCATAACATTTTATTGTACTTAATGTACCTCGCATGTGTAATTTTTCTATCTAGGGGCTCATATAGATTTCTTTGGAAGGCCCAGAGTGTTTTAAATAGATGCCATGAGACCAAAGCATTCCCTGCTGGTTTCTTCACAGACAGTTATTAATGTGGTAGAAAAGAAACTGTAAGGATGTTTTTCTTAAAGTATAGTGCTTAATGTTGCAATGGGATGTATTTAAATTATTTATACCATCTTTAGTTACATGGTAAATGAAGGGATATGAACTTGTGGGCAGACGTTCTGTTACTTATGGCAGCATCATCCCACCTGACCCCACTTTGGATTTTTGTGGGTTTTGATGTTTCTTCATCTAGCAGTGCGGTACTCTGTAGCACAACTCTGCCTGTCCAAATATGATGATAAAGGCGTACTCAGTGTGTTGAAATGCAACAAGGAGTGCTGACCAAGTGTATGTGATTCTAATCATTATGTGATCAACACATTCTCCCTGGGTGGGAGAGAGAATATGCCGATCCACAGGTGATCTGGAGCGGTGTGAGACAAATATTTGGACAAGCTGAAGAGCCCATGGGGTGAATGTGTTCTATCTCAGTTTGAGGTCTTAAATATTCAAGTTTTCTCTCAGCAGTAAAACATGATACTTTAGTGTCTTCTACCCCAACAGAAAGATCAAGGGATGCTATTTTTAATTCCCAGTGACTGTATATAGGGGATTTGCAATCAACATCCCTCTTAAGTGGGTCTCAAAAGGGAACATCTAACACTGAACACAAATCAAGAAACTTGGCATCTGTAATTTGAGAAGACTTGTCTTAAAAGCTGTACTGATAGGCAATGTTCCCTCTAAGCTTTTGGCACACTGGCATGGTCTCTACGCACATAAAATCTGTGTTGCGCATAGAAAAAAAATCTAACCTGAATTGAAATTAAAATGAATACTTTAACAATTCTGTTTTGCAGTGTTAGTCAGTAAGTGACTGGCTGCTCCCGTATGGGATTAGAACGATGCCACCTTATCCCAAAGTCCAGCCAAGGATGCGATTCACATTCGTATATATGCAGCTAATCAACCTTGTTGACAGGCTATGACAGCGTCCTTATGTGCCGACACCGGTGTTTTAGCTAGCAAAGGCTGATGTGGAGTGAAGCCACATTAATGATAACGTGTACAACCATTGGATATGTGAGCAGGACAGACGGAGCAATTGATGGAAAAAGTGTGGACTTTATACCAGTTTTTAAATTGTGTTGATAGGCCACGTAAAACCAGAGTTATGATAAACATATATACAATGTTTGGTTTTCTTCCTGAATACTATCTTTGTTTATATTTACAGCAGGAAGAAACGGTAAAAACGGCGTTTTATAAGGAAAACGCTCGAAAGCACTCTCCACCTGTGAGCAAAAACAACACCAAACCCCCCACCCCCCACCCTTTCCTATTGGTCGAAAAATGTACCATGTCGACCAATCAAAAAATGATATGGCAACATGGCATTTAGTTGTTTAGAAAGGGGGGAGTTTTAGGAGTGACGTCGGTGGTTTGAGATGTGAGAGATTTGCGACGTTTAGCGCAAATGTTGTGTAGTTAGTGTGTAGTGTAGTCAATAGTTTTGTTTTGTGTGTCAGAACAATGAGGCGACTGCTGAATGTTACAGGTGTTACAGGAGTGATACATCTCCTGTTGTCAGGCCTGCAGGTATCAGGCTGTTGTTCTCCTTTATGTTCTCTCCGTGTTTGCGTGGGTTCTCTCCGGGTACTCCGGCTTCCTCCCACCGTCCAAAGACATGCAGTTAGTGGGGATAGGTTAATTGACTAATCTAAATCTAAATTGCCCATAGGGAGTGAATGTGAGTGCGAATGGTTGTCTGTCCCTGTGTGTTGGCCCTGTGACAGACTGGCGACCGGTCAAGGGTGTACCCCGCCTCTCGCCCTATGACAGCTGGGATAGGCTCCAGCGCCCCCCGCGACCCTGAAATGGATAAGCGGAAGCATATGGATGGATGGATGGTCATTATTTACTGTATTTTGCTGACAGAGAGTTACAGGACTCTCTCCCAGACCACAGACTCATAATACAAGTCAGAGCTTAAGAAAAAAAAAAGTAGTTGTGTTTTCAAAATTGGAGTTCAAGTTATTTTTACTTCCAATAGTGTGAACATACTACACAGGTCATGAACAAGATTTTTTTTAAATTTTCATTGTAAGTGGGCTAAGGCACTTAATTAAAAGTAGTCTAACATAAATGCTGTAATTGGATTATTTTAATAAACCATGCAACTTGGATGGATTCGATGCTGGTGTGACCACAGTGCACACGTCTGATGTTGCTCACAGTGGTCCACGGGACCGCTCAGGGAGTTAGTGTGTTCGCTCAGACACATGAAAAATTAGAGGGAACCTTGTTGATAGGCCAATGTTGGGATTTGCCTTTCTGCTTACAAATGCAGATAACGTTAAACAGCAAAATATAAAAAGCTAGCTAAATAGCCAGTGGTTTCAAGACAACCTTTTGAGCTTTTGAGTTCATTCCCTCTTTTGCTCTCCAAATGAACTGTTTACAAATTATATTGGTCAATACATGGAGTGAAAGCAGAAATCAAAAAGCTCCCTGAACACAAAAATGTCTTATTTGTTCTCAGTGAACAATATCTGTCATATGCTACCTGGCCTTTGCTATGGGTATATTTTAGTTTTGAGTCCAGCAGAAAAGAAAAGAAAAAAAACCCAACAATCTTCAAGCCTCACTTCCCTGTTTGGTCTTGATCTTTTTCGATTATAGCCTTAAGCTTTAGAGGAGTTGATACAGAGCACAGTATTGACCATTTTACAAGGTCTGATCACAAGAAATCATCACTGCAGTGGTCTTTTACTTTTGCTCCAGGCATGGTAAGCAAGCTCAAGAAAACCAGGCACATAGAAAGTTGGCTCAGTTCTTCTCTTCTTTCACCAGCTGAGCCAATAGCAATTAGCATGCAATTTGTTTACAACGTGGGGTGAAGCTTTCATGCTGCAGAGATTCAACTGATGCCGGAGTTACAAAATGACTTTTGAAACAAACCAGCAGACCAGTGTCACCAAGCGTATTGCTTTGGATTCTGACTTATCGTTGCAATTATGTGTGTACACTCAGCATGAGATTTAACAACTACAAATCACAGCTTTAAATGTCATTGTTGAAGCTTTTCCAAAACACATGGATCAAGCTTCTGTCACCTTGGGCTGGTGGTGTGAGTAAGTGTGTGTGTGTGTGTGTGTGTGTGTGAAGGTGTATCAAAAGAGGTATTGCTTTTGTCACCACTGCTCTGAAAACATCATCTATCACCGTTTCTATATGATCCAGTTTCCGAGGTGGATATTTGGAGGAAAACATATAAAGAAGAGCTGACGGTGCCTACGGATGTTACAAAAAAACAACCGTGACATTTATGAGACAAGACTAATAATATGTCACAAATATACTTTATGAGGTGGCATACTTTATTTCTTGATTATTTTACCACGTAAAATCACATGTGTTTTCCACACCATATCCTCCCTCAGGTGACTGTATGTCACACTATGTCACATATTGAGTTTAAGATAACTTCAGAGACTGCAAATTTATGCTCAGCTGCATTTCTGGCAGGTCGTGTGATCTCAGTGCACAAAAGCTAATGGCTCAGCTAACCCTGATCACATCCAGTTGGCTATCTCATAGAGGACTTTGATTTTTACCCTGTCTACCAGTGCTACGCATCTTCAAGCCACTTTGCAACCCACCTCTGCCCCAGCCCAACCTTTCATGCTTTTTCTTACTAAATCACATCAAGTCTTATGTTGCTTGATGCCTCCCTTGTTCTGTGCTGAGGTCTTGCTGCTGCTGCACATGGGCACTGAGGTCCCAGAACAGAGCCATTGTGCCAAATATAAATTACTGCAAGTGAAATATTCATTTTTTTGAATACAGTCGTCAGACATGCATCAATATGTGTTGTGTTTGGCTCTATAGAGCTCAGCTGTAGCCCCACCTCCTCCTTCACTCTATTGGTAAAGGAGGAGGTGGATATTCTATTCTCTATTGGACCCTGCAGCCAATCACGCTCCATCTGGGGACATATAAAGGCTGAGGAAGTGCACTGTCTGGGACTCCTGGCTAACCTTGCCACCTGCTATACTTATTTGTTTAGGCCTTAGCCCATAGCGCTCCTGTATTGCTAACAGAAATGGTAAAAGTCAGGTTGCCCATTTAATTGCCTTATATTGCTGTTTTCCCCTCTAGTCTCCGTTTTTATTATTACTCTCTTGACCTCTTGTCAGTAAGTCATGTAGTGGGAAAACTGTTATTTTATTGTATTTCCTTTTTCTCCTTTTTTTAGATACAGGGTTGGGTTGGCTTATTTTGTCCTGTGATTCTGTATTGTTTGATTTGTTGTGTTTGTTACAGCCTTACCTGATTTTTTTCTTAATCCTTTAGAACTACTGATAAATACAATTGAACTGCTGAACAACTGACTTCTGATATCCTTCCATTGGTTTCCTTTCTCCTCTAGACTCTCTCAAGATTGTAAAGTGTCAGAAGAGCGATTAGTTTTTACCATTTCTTTAAATACACAGATGTCACATTGGAAATCAGTGCTCCAGGGTAACCAAATGTTCTGGGGGTTTTTAAGATAGTAATACATATTCATAAACAACCGCCTACAATCAGACTTTGCATGTGTTATGCAAACGATTTTAAAATCACTGGCCTCTACTTAGTAGATTTCTCTTTTATTGTCTTTCCCCATGTCTTTCTGTTTCCTATGCTTAACCACTGTTCGGTCAGCACCAAAGAAGAGTAATATTCCCATCTGACTCTGTTCTGGGACCTCCTCATGCTTCTATGATCATATATTGAAAGCCCGAGAGCAGCTGAAAGACTATATGATATTACGTTGGAGACATTACAAAATAACAAGCTAGGATGGAGATGGGTTGCAAAGCAGGTTGCAGATGTACAGCGGCAGCTGTGGCTCTGGAAGTAGAGGACACCTGTGGTTAAATCCTTATGTCCTCTGGTCTACATGTCCACATGCCCTACATGACCCCAAAATGGCCCTGAAGCATCTATGAGTTACATACTGATAGAAAGTATTTAAAATGCATAGACGTGCATTGTGAATGGGTGATATGGCTTGAACTAAGAAGCACTTTGAGTCCTCAGTTGGATTAGAAAAGTGGCATATAAGTACCAGTTCATTTACCATTTAGTAACTGTGGGCAGGCTAAAGCAGCCTTAGATAGCATGCCCTATATGAGATAGGTTATCCAATCAGATGTGTGGAAGGGTATCAAGTGAGCCATGAGCTTATGGGGCCATGCACTGAGAGCTTGAATTCATGTCAAAATGTGTATAAACAATATGTGTAGCTAGGCAACTGGGTATGCGGGAATGTTGAAAGCAGGATTTTACATAGATTCTATGGGAGTCAAAATGACACCGTTGAACTCTCTACACATAAGTGATCATAATTTTTTCTTTTTATCCCACACACCCCAAAATTCACTATATGACGATTTAGCACCAGGCATTTTAAAACTGTTGAGAAATCAGTTTTACCCCGGTTCTTTTATTCCTCAAGCATCCAGAGATGGCACCGGACTCAGTAGTCATTTTCACAAAATCTTTATTCATCTTTATTCATCTTCATTTAAGCATGCACTTCTAGAAGGGAAGACGAGGCCGGTGTCCCTCTGCAAAAATCTTCACCCCTTTGTCTGTGAAACACAGTTTTATAGACGTGACCCCATCATAAAACCCCCTACGGTGTGCTGCAAACTCTGTCTGTGTCTATGTGAGTGCTCGTGAGTGACTGTGTACGCATACCTGTGTGTATGTGTGAGTGCACATGAGTGAGTGTGCGTGTGGATGTGTGTGCGTGACAGTTAAAACACTGTGGGTGTAGGTAACTCCCTAGAGGTCATAAAACCCCTCTCCCTTCCAAACCACTGTTGTCCAGTTAGAAATGTTGAGACCCCCACCCTAAGACATCCTCTGGGGAATTTCCACTCAGTGGGGGAGAGGTCTCCTACAATCTACTCCTAAGTTCACGACACAGTGAGGCCTTTATTACTTTAAAGGCAGTATCAATGTCTCTACAATAGTTCTACATTCTATGATAACACATTTCTAAACTCTAAAATAAGCTAAACATTCTACAAAACTCATGTAACCAATGTAAAAGAAATTCTCCCTCAAATGTGTTAAAGTTTTATTAAAGGTTAAAAGAAAGGTTTGTGTAAAACCCGAACATTTGCTTTTAAAGAAACTCTCCCTTAAGCCTCTTTCAAATTTGAGCAATTATTTGATGTGTTATTTTGTACTGTCTTTCTAACTAACAGCAAAATAGGAAAATGTCTAGGATTGATATTCCTCTCACCTGTGGAAACAAATAACCACAAAAATCTATTTTTTATTCTTTAGGGGCAGAGTATAGGGGCATTCTGTTATCACTGTTTTCTTCTTTCTACCTTGTTTTTATTTCTTCTTCTTTTATCTACTGTCAGAAGCTGGAGAGTCATTACTCCAATATATCCTCATTGCCAAAGATCTAACCACAGGTCCCAGTACCTAATTCAGTCCACTCTATGCTCCTTCCTCTAGACAGTATAACAGCAGCTCAGAGCCTGTGCTTTACCTCCACATCCACACATACCTCTAATTGCCAGTGCCTGTCCTTTTCACTGAGTCATTAGTACCATAATGCACTGTGACATCTATCTTTGGGGCAAGAATGCTGTGCTCAGCTCACTGTGGTCAGTCGTGCCAACAGGAGCATAAGCACGACTTTCTTATATTAAGGAGAAAATGTACAATATATCCACACATTGCTTCTCTTCTCAAGTGATATTTTTAGAAATGTTAACATAACATTTCAGCATAATGTGGAGATGGAATGAGTTTCTAGTCGGCCAAGTTACTCAGCTGAACTCTTGTCTCCATTAAAAATGTGACTTGTGTTTCAAAGAAATGAAACAAAGTAGTTAGGTTTGACAGAAGGTTGTCATTACCAGGTTGTCAAACATGAAGATGAAGTTTTTTTTTAGTAGATGTCAAAGTGAAACACTTAATGATGTCTTTACAGCGTGAGCAGCATGTAGAGTGACCACATCAGCTTTGATTCTCGGTCTCTTTTTGGTGCGTTTAAGCCGAGTATTGAGTGTAGGTCACCCAGAATGTTTTTTTGCATCACACAGATGCAAAAAGACATTCCACGTTGTATCGCTTAAATGAAAGGACATCGTGAATCAGATGAGAAGATATCAATAATCGATATCATACATCAGTACACTGTACATACTGGTAGCTCTGAATATAAAGCTAGTTTTATTTATTGAAACACTTGAAACAGAATGAAAATAGCCTCTGTCAAAACATTTTAAATCCACTATTCAACAATCTACTTTAAAAGTTTACTTTATTAAATATCACACTTACCATGATTTCCCTATTCTTTAAGGTAAGTTATGACAAGCTAAATTAAGCTAATCTAAGCTAACACAAATTTTTGGCTTTCTTTTTGGTGTACATACAAGACTGTACACCTTTATTCATTATAATTTTAAAAAAAATTATTTTACAGTTTCTTTTCTTGTTGCATAATGCTTTAATAATCACATCAATTTAATCGGCATATATACTAAAATAAACATAACTAACGGAATTCTAGATTTTTAGGGAGAACGTTTACAATGTCCCAAACCAAGTTTTATAACACTGAAAAATAAACATACAGATAAACATATCTTTGCCCATAAAAAGAAAAATGTATAGCACATAGGTGAGCCATATGGTTGTCGAAAAAGTATTTTAAAAAATTATGTTTAAGCAGAATTTGAGTTATTATTCAACTTGGTCAATGTTTTTCTAAATTTATCATCTGCAAAATAAATTTTTAGAGGGAGCCAGCTTGTCACACTTATGGCTCGACTCGTCATTATTTACTTTGTTATGTTTTAAATGTCACCTTTAGACTGTAGCAATAAAAGGAGCTAATTGTGATAGGAGGCTAATTCATTCAGCATCTGCATAACAAGTCTGCCAGCTTGAGCATAGATTGGCTGCACACTTACTGCCTTAGTTGGGTTGCAGTGACAACCTATTAATGCTTGTGTTTTAAAAGAGGAAGTTACTGGAAGATATTCTTGAAGTACCTGGGAATAGTTATCAGAGACATTAGAAGAAGCAGACATGTTCACCAGTTTGCTACAAACAGTCAAATCAGGGAATACACTGAAAAACAAGCTCCAAGTCCTCTAAATGTGAAAGAGCTCTAACTGATGAGATACTTACTTTACATAGGAAATAAAAACATGACCATTCTTAAATCTAAAACCCCTCTGGTGAATATAAAAACCTATCTACCACATCTTACTATTCTACGTGGTAGGGGTGAAACACGGTCACAACAGATGGCAGAGAGAGGGGAATCTTTCTCTGACATCCAAAGAACCACGATGGACATAAAAGGCCTCAAGTAGGCCCTGCGAACAGCAGGTACCTGCTGATCATTTCTTTGAGGTATAATATTGCCTTGCTTCTTCAGTATTTTCTTAATTTCTACATTAACGATTAAAAGCTCTTATTGTTGACATCAATGCGAGGGTTAAAGTGTCTGACCTGTAGCAAACTGTTGAAAGTCATGTCCTTTCCTCTTTTATTGACTGTGTAAATAACACTGCTGAAAATCATATTTGGTAGAATCTAATTCTGCTTATGATTTATGGTTAAATCAACTTTTACAAATAACAGAAAAAATATGTAAAGGAATCAACGTAAATAGCTGACAATGATATGAGCTGTACCAAATACAGGATGAGGCCAGTGCCATTCCATCTAATCTTGGAAGTTAAATGGTCCTATTGCATGTCTAATGGTTCCATTAAAATACGTTTTCTTTTAAATTCTCATCTGTAACTACACTAAGTTGGATGCATATATATAATCTATAATTATTTATTGAGCATAGTTTATTGAGTTGAAATGTTACTTTCTCTGTATTTCTTTATTCTTATTTTTTATTTTGTTGTTCTCATATAAATTGTATGTTGATTCTTTGACAATATTATTTCAGATAAAATCACCTTTTAATTTAATTTTGACACTTATATTCTACTAACTGAAATCTATGGAAGAATAGCAAAAATAGCAAAGATACGTGTAGAAGTCAAGGAGAAAAAAATGCAAACTTTCTTTTGGGGTTCAAGTCATAGCAACAGTCACCGTTGGCATAAAAGTTAAAACAGATAAAGCTTCAAAAGAACAACCCAAAGATAAGACTTTTGAGGACATCTACAGTCTATAATGTTAGCCCTGAAATATTGTTTCCCAGAGGCTAAGTCACCAGTAAGGGGTTCCAGATTAGATTGGAACATGATTTAATTACCAATAAAACCATCATGAAACCAGTCTGTGCAGGCCATACAGTTGGGCATGCTATATACTGCATGCTTTATGATACATGTGGACATTGTTTTGGTGCATAAAACAGGAAGCAGATTTATTTTTGAGGAGATATAATATACCATAATTTAATGTGTTAAAGATATAAAAAAAGGAAACAATGCATCAACAAAGCCAACATATGTTGTTGTCTTACACAGTTGCTTTAATTGCACCAACAAACCGCACATCATAAGTAATCATTTAACTTAATGATCCAGTTCTTTTTTTTATCTGAAGGCTACCACAGACCAAACAGAAATACTGTGTAAAAGACTGTAGCTTTTTACGGCCATAAAACGTATTCACAACCAGGGTCAGGTACAGTAAGGTAGCATAGCAGATGGGCTATGAAATGAGTTTTCACAAAGCCCATTGTTTGCTCTTTTATAGGTATGTACACATCCTAGGACACAAATCCCAGGGTAATAATTTCAGGCATCAGGTCACAGAGTTTCTGCAGACCTGGCACAAACAGCCAGAGTCTTGTGACACTTTCTCTCAGTAGCCCTTGACATCACCCAAGGCCTCCAATTTTCAACATATTAGAGTCAGAGTTGGGCTCAAGTTAAATAACAGTGGAAAATGAAGAAAAAAAAAGCACAGGGCTGAAAAATATATAACGAGGTCTAAAGGTTGTCAGTGAAAATCTTGACTTTTATTTAGAGGTATGCGGGCTGCTTTGTACAGATTCACAAGAGGCTGAAACTATGTAATCATCCACCTCCTGAGGAGAATGAAACACTGCTGGTTACATTGTGTAGCTTATGGACCAAAATAGAGCTCTTTGGATTTAAATGTCTACAAATATAGAAAAGTAAAGAACAAGAAGGACTTTTAAGACAGTAATGCGCAAGTTCTTGTCACTTTGTTGCACTTGAAGGTGACACTTGTTTGTTCCTGTAGGATTAGGTGCCTCTATAGCTGGGTCAGTGTTTTCTATTCTTTCCCAGAGCTGCAAAAGTCCTCAACTCTTTCTACCCTTCAAAGTGTGATATCTCCCAAGGCCTTTATCTGCTGTTACATGTTCTAGTTTGAGTTGATACTATGCCATATAACCCCGGGCAATGTAAGACTAAGCTGAGGTCTTGATGGGAAAACAGCACATTGCGTCATCTATTTTGGACTTCAACATGTTTGTATAGCAACCTAAAATAGATTACATTAAATAAAAATTGAACAAAGCAACTGTCTTGTCAAAAGAAATATGCATAAATAATGTTTTTTTCCTTTCATTTTTCCTCAAATATAATCAAATCAGAAGGAATGAAGGATAGGATAAAATTTGGCATCTAGAGCCAGTTTGCTCAAACTTACATTCTCTTTTATTGTTAGGAGTTATGCTTTACAGGGCAGTGGAAAGTAAGTGTTGTTTTAATGAGTGTAAGGTAATGTTTTTTTTGCTGTTAGCACATCAAGAAAGTGTTAGACTTCATATGAAATGATGAATAAAATGCAGGCGAAAAAGTGCAGCAGCTTCCTTTATTGTGGGCCTAATTAGGCTCCGTTTTAAAATCTGTTATAACAAGGACTGAAACAAAAAATATCAGCATCCTAATACTAGTGAAAGGATAATGTCCAGGGATTTATGGAGTAGTGCATTCTAATGAAACAGAAGATGTTCATTTCCAGTGGAAATATCACATCCATTATCATAATTACAGCTACTATATCAGCAGGGATGTCCTTTACTGTTATGTTTTTATGACAAAGATGCATACACTAACTAAGCAGTGTTTACCAAGCCCTCATATTTAGCACTATGTGATCCTGGGTGAGAAAGTTTTCATAAAGCGGCTTCTTTTTTAAATCATGACAGATCATTCTTCCCCTTTAGAGCTTGCAAGCACATTTCAAGGGTCCAGGGTGCCAATACTTATTTAAGTTCAGACTAAAAAGTCAGTCCAGACTAAAATCCTTTACAGCTACTGGATAATGTGAACCCTGAAGGATCTACTGTATTTTCTGCACTATAAGGCGCGCTTAAAATCCTTTAATTTGCTCAAAAATTGACAGGACGCCTTATAATCGTCTTATAATCGTAAGCACAACCTGAATTCTGGTTGTGCTTACTGACACCGAACTGATTTTATGTGGTACATGGCGCTCAAAAATATGTAAAAAAATGTTTTAGTACATTTAGCTCTGCTATCACTTCCAACATAAATGAAGACAGAAAACCAAACAGCAGTGACTTTTGTAGGGTTACTGAAGTTGGACTAGCTAGTATATAATGATGTGCTATGTGATTGCTAGTGACATAGTTATGTTAGCATAACATAAACACAGTGAAGCTGGAGGATGAACGCTAACTTGTTTCCACTCGATAAAAGTTAACGTGGGACAAATGCAATCGCATGGCAGGATGCTGTAAACAGACCATTCAGAATGTTTCTTTTTCATTTATATCGCTTGAGAATTATTGGATAGATAGTTATTTGGTTTGGTAAAAATATTAATTCAAGGTAAGACTGTTTAATGATTGTTTAATGATCCTTTGGCTCATCCAGCAATTCCAACAGATTCTTATCCCAATCTATAACATCTGATATTTTGTCAGATGTTAGGTATCAGCCACCTTGACCCCCAGTTATGGCAATAATGGTCACCAAGAGGTAACAGTGCTACATAGAGCTCTATATAGTCCATGTTAGGAGGTTAAAGGTGTGGTACTTGACTATGCCACAGGTTTTTCAACCTGGAGACCATGGTTCGAGTCCCATTGTGAGTTTTAAAAGTACTTCACAAGCACTGGGAGTGCAAACCTCTCTCAGCAATGTGATAACCCTGTCATAACATCACCCTCAACAAATTAACATTAGCCAGGCTGGCAAATCAAAGGTAAAATGAAATGCTCAATTCTTCACAGATTCTATGATAAAATTTGTGGTTTTGTGATGTCAACGTCTTGGGACTCTGATGCACTGACTTTTCCTGTAGTGTCAGCAAAGGCTTTATATTTGTGGTCTAGCAGTTGCTGGCAGCCACAGTGCCAGTCAATGTCAAAGAAAATGACATAAGAACCTGCTAATAACAAGCTAACGGTGTTGGGGAACACCCAGTCCCCACAGTGTATTTATAGACAGGCACAGTCCACTCTTTAACAGTTTCTCAGATTGTTTAGTCCAACTTTGTTCAAAAGTTCTAAGATAGACTGAGGCTTCGTGCTTTGCTAAAACAGAACCAGTCTGATCTGCCTGTTGTTAAAAAGCCTGCAGTATAAAGACAGAAATAATCTTATTTGTTTGTATCATAAAGACTTTGTTGTACTCTATTATCCCAATGGAGCCTACACTCAAAAAAGTCAACTAAGGCAGTTGTTTGATTAATTCAACAGACATTTGTCTATTTAACATGAGCATATTGAGTTTAGGTTTTTAAATCATTATCAGTTGTTGGTTTAACATAAAATAATAAAAGGTTTAATGAACTAGATTTGCATTCTTCAGTTCAATTAAATGTAATTATTTTAAATCAACAACTCTAAAACCGATGCCTAGTGCACATGCTCAAACTTCCCAGAAGTGAAGAGGCGGGAACATGGAGAAAGTTAAATGTGTTCAGTGAACTGCCGTTTCCCTCTGCGGAATCTTCCACAATACAGGTAAGTAATAAATAACTGAAAATATCTTAGTCAAACGTTAATTGTTCCGTCCGTTAATTGTTTAACAATGTTTTTAATTCCAAATGTGTAAGTTGTCATTAGACAGCGGGAGTGGAGCAAATACAGTGAAAATCGGGTATTAGACGGTGCCAATCCGTACCGTCTAATACCTGATTTATAATCCGCTCCGGCTATATTTAGATTATTATTAGCATTTCCACTTCATTGTTTTTAATTTTTTTTGTTACCCGTTTTTGCAGTTAGTCTTATAGTGTTTTTAGCGGTTATTGATATGTTTAATTCAATATTTAACACGTTTGTAATTCACTTTCAAAGTAAATGAAGTTAGCTAAAGCTAGTATGGTTGTCTCATTGAACTTTTACCTAGCTCTGTTAGCATTCACTTTGGTTTTAAATGATGGTTATTGCAAGACATGGTCTTTCTTCACTTTTTTTTTATTATCATTTGCATTTCTTCTTTCTTTCTTTCTCTCTCCTTTTTTTAAGCATTCGGCCTCTCGCAGTAAGGCAAGTTAAACTAGCGTGCACGAGTTGCTAAATATTAGCTGTGTCCAAATTCAGGGGCTGCATCCTTCGAATTGACTTGAACGCTAGTGCATGGGGAAAAAGAGCATAAACACGAGGTCAGAGGAAACAACCCGTTCTCACTCCCAAAGCGTAACATTTTACGCTAGGTGACAAATCGTCACCATATTACGTTTTCGGCTACCCACCACGTTCCTAAATGACGACCTCGGAAAAAGAGGAAATATAAGAACCGTCTGGACTGAACCTACTCATGTTCGCTCTTTTTCTTCAAATCGCTTAGAAACACGCTATTTAACATCATTAAAGTCCTGGTTAAGGTCAGGAATAAGGTTATGGTCAGGGCTAGGGATAAGGTTAGGTTTAGGGCTGGAATACAGGGCTGGAACGTCTACTACCGCGGGAGCATCATTGCACTGGATTCCAGCCATAATCCGCCGCGTACCATAAGAACGCCGAAGGTCTCCTTTCGCGTTCCTCAGGAACGCCGCGGGACGTGACAAAACGTCGACATGTTACGCCTCGGGAGTGAGAACGCTCTGGAGGAAAAGAAGGAGTTTCTGCGAATCACCACAAAGCCTCTGCTATCTACTTTCTTTGATGAGCTTGACCAGTACGCGCCACGCTTAATGGAAATCTTTCTGAGCAAAGGAGGGACACCTGGAAAGAAAATAAGAGGTCTCATGCTTGCCATCTCCAAGGTTTGTATTAGGATTGAGTTGACTTTGTCATAGGCAGCAAAAATAACTTTTATTTGGAGATGAAGTTGTCAATTTTGTTTCGGCTTAACAAATGGTACATGCCAGGTTCTAACCTAAAGAATAATTATGCAACTTAACTGATTACCTTAGCTTTAAGAAAAACAGCCTGGTTTTGGCTCATATTATCTCCTCCTCCTCTCCATCATGACAACATCCATACCAGACGAGCATGCATCTTGAAGTCTTTGTGCATCTACCTAAACGAAGACTATGAGAAGTTAATAAAGGAGACTTGGTGAGTCACTGTGACAGCATGTTGACTGTAACATTCTCATACAAATTGTGACGTTGCCTCAAATGCAAATTGTTAAAATTAAAATTTTGAGATTAGCAACAAGACACCTGGTATTGGGGAAAGGATGTCTTGAATACCAAATCGTATTAAGCGTTGCAATAAAGAATTTCTGGAATTTGGTATTGGAAGGAAAGAAATTTATGCATCCCGTAGTTGAACTAGATACACAAACATACAATGCATTTAACATGCATCAAGACAATATTGCTTTTGAATCTGTACTTGGATTAAAACAAGTCCTGTTGTTTTTTCATTGCTATGGTCATCAGTATTTGTAAATAGAAATGTCTATGAACTTTGAGCTGTTTAGTACTAACACTTCTATACCTGTTTTATTTTAGCAGCTGAGTTAGCCTTTTCCCGAGTCCTGTCCCCCTAAGTTACTCTTGCTACGTCCAACAAACAAATGGTTTCCTCTGCGCACCAACGGGTACCCAAATGTGCGAGCAGACATGCTTCATAATGTTCGGTACATTTACCTGGGAGTGGGGCCATCCACACTGTTTAATCCATTCACGTTGTTTTTGACTTTGTGAATGGAAAGAACACAACTCCTCCAGACACAATCTCTCGGGGTATTGGTGGGCACACTGCTTCTCCATCTTGCTTGAGGTTAATGTTTGTCAGACACAGTAACGGTTGCTATAATGTGTATTTGGACAATGGCCCTTTCGGGGGAGGGGCCGGTGAGAGGTCAATTATGCCACCTCTTTTGACATGAGAGGTGTATTTTATAATTTATGTATTGGAGTAATTACTAACAACTACTTTAGTGGTGTAATTTTCTGTTTATTACTTTGACTACTTGGATTTTATGAACAGCATAGAAACAGTTGTTTAAACAATCTCTTAAATTTTACTTTGTTGTCTTATATTTTTTCATGTAGGATACGGACAGGGAGGCAAAAAGCTGCATGGAGCAAACTGTGATGGGGGTGTACGTCATCCAGAAGGAGGGTGCTGAACCTGAAGATGACCCAGAGGACGTTGGTGTCCTGATTGAGGGTGTGGAGGCTAACACTGATTTGGGTAACATTGCACAAGCATGTGCTCTGTTGTTTGGACTCACATACTGTTTGAACCTGAGCTACCCACCAGAACTTAAATGCACCTTTGAAGTCCTCCAGAAGATACTTTTAAATCTTGATGGACAAAAGCTCTCTTCAAAGGCACAGTTTCTGGAAAAACAAGCTTATGGGGTGAGAGCACTTGAAAATGACTGATAGGTCATGAATGGTTCATTGGTGCAATGGTGATTTCCAATATATAATGTTAATATTTGAGTTGTTTATATGTTTTTCTTTCATTTAAAAAATATTTTTTTTAAGTTTTTGGATTCTCTCTGTTGGGCAATTCACCTTTTATACAGCACTGCAGATGATTTTTGTTTGTCCTTGGATCAAAATGGATCAGAGGTACTGACAGAAGTACTGTTCTGTTAATTATTTTTCATTTAATTTTGAGTTTGTAGTATAGGTACTAATTCACACATACCATAATGCTGTCATGTGTTGAATGGAGATATCACTGGAGTGCTTTAGTGCCCCCCTCTTTTCGCTTTTTTTTTCTCCTTTGTAGAACAAAGTTAACATTTTACAGAAACTGCATTGAAACTGCAAAGAAATGTTCATTGTTGTTTTTAGCTGCACTGTTACTATGTTGTGTTCATGTGTCAAGGGCCTGTAAAGTTTAAGACCACTGCCACCTGTTAAGTTCAATGTATTATTGTGTCCATTTTGCTTGCTAGCATGTTTAAAGCAAGACTTGCAGTAATTGCCTTGATTAACAATATAGTTGTTCAAACAACAAGATTTAATTGTTTTCCTAAACTTTTTAACTTGTGTAGAATGAATTAAAACAAATTTCACTCTACATACTTAAATAAATCACTTCAAATCAATGTAAGTATACTATGTTGATCCAACGTAATCTGATTACATTAAACCACCAAATGCTAAATGCCCCTCAGTTGATTAAATTGTGTGCAAAAAGGGTGCCATGATTAAATTGTGTTCATCCAACAACAGATTTTTTTGAGTGTAGAACCAGCTCCTAATGTAGGTTTAGGAGCCACTCTATGTATTTCTAAGAATGTACTTAAAACTTTCTTTTCATATCTTGACCTTTAACCATCCCCAGTCGTGTTGCCAAGGGCATTGGGCACCTCGCCGCTACTCTCCTCTTTCACTCTCTGTGCACTTATATATCACCATTACGTGACATAAGCCTGTATCTCCTCTCTCCCTGTTCCTTTCTGCAGGTAACTCTGGTTGCGGAGCTGCTTTTTCCTGATATGTTATTACCAGTCGCCGGCAATCTGTCTACGTCTCTCCTATGTTGTTTGTAGTTTCTGCTTTTCTCTCTACGCTTTTCCCTCATGTCCCAACTGGTTGCCACAGACCAGTTGGTGCCCCTCCCTGAGCCTGATCCAGCTTTTCCCGTTAAAAGGATGTTATACTCCTCACCTTGCCAAGATCATGTTCACAGATAGAGAACCGCAAAGATGTAAATCAGAGCTAAATAAAAAAGCCTTACAAAAATCCTTTTAATATCTCAACCTGAATCTCTACTTGCCGTCATGGCAATGGATGACAAGCCCTCTGCAGCTTCTTTTTTCCATCTGACTCAATAAAGAGAAGTTTGACTGTTTGTCCTTTTGAACTCTAATAACAACCACTCTGTCACTGCCAAGGCTGCCGGTGTTGCCACTGGTATTTTGAAAGTGTAAGTTCTCAGGAACAGATTTATTTTTTGGTAATCAAGTTGTTCTCAGCTTCAAATTGTATTATTAGCAATAAAAAAATACAGAGATAAAAACAAAATCCCCCTTACACAGGGGTTGATAGGCAGGCAGCGGACACTACATTGACTTTTGACAGTTTAACGTTTTCCTGTGTGTACTAATTGTCGTATGCATCATATACCTTTTTGAAACCACTTCCGCTATGAGAAAGCACTTGGTGACAGTGGGAAGGAAAAAACTCCCTTTTAAGAGAAAGAAACCTCCAGCAGAACCAAGCTTAGCTGCCACGACTGGTTGGGGAGAGAGGAGGGAGATAGGACAAAGGACACACTGTGGAAGAGAGCCAAATATTAATAATGTGCTGTTGTGGATACCAGTGTTAAATAAAAACATTAGAAAGCTTTCTTTTTTTTTATTTCAGTGACCTTAATCGTCCTTTTAGCTGTGGTTGCAAATAGATTTCCAGTCCTATAGAAGTCTATGAGAAAATGTCTTTCTGTTTTGACCTCTGTAAACACTTTCCTGCTGAGTTCAGGGCTCAATCACTCACGTTTAAACATACTGAATAAAAGAAATAAGTTATTTTTGTAATTCTTGGTTATACCATGTTTCAAAATGATATTAAAAGTAGTGCTGTCAACATTAATCTCGTTAAAATGACTTAACGAGCGAATCTCTGTTAATGAGTTACCGCGGATTACCCCGTGCGTCGGGCTGCACGTCGTCCACCTAGCTCATTAACGCGTTGACGCCGTCCAATTAAAGGCATGCTCACTGGCTAAAACGTTGTAAGTCATAAGTTATTAGCCAGTGAGCATGCAGTTTCCCAATCAGACCTGCCCTTCCTCATCACATCTGAGTTTTTGGATCCAAGATCTAAAGTGCTCATCTCCAGGTTTCAAAATGGGACTTTACAAACTAGCTAGCAATGTCCATTTTTATATTGTCTATGAATTAAATGTGTTTTTGTGGCGCAGAATAGAGAGGGAAGGGAGCTAAAACAGCTTGTTTCAGACAGTTTCACACAGTTGATGAACTGAGGGGCTGGACCAAGTCCCAGTGCAGATAAAACAGGGATTATTTTGAACTGTGAATCATGCATATTTACTTTAGTAGAGTCCAAGAATTTAAAATATAACATTTTCCCTTTTGCAGAAGGGCTGAAGTGTATCCCTGTTGACATTAGGCTAGAGGCACTGTACACCCAACATCATCAGATCAACAGAGGCAACAAACACGTAATTATCCTCACATTTACACCGATGGCCAATTTATAATTATTATTTAACCTGTGAGAGCAAGCAGAGTGCCAAGAGACAACCTATACAGCCTTACCAAAGTTTCAAATTGCTTTTCCAGTATTTAATAATGTTCCTCCAGTAAAGCAGTCAATTTCCACCATCCAGCTGGAACTATTTATCAAAAAAGTGCAAAACTCAATTTCTAGTATAACATACATGTGTTTTGCTTTGTTTTTTTAATTTGTTTCTTTTGAACCTTTTTTGGGTACACAGATTTAAGAAGAAGAAAAAAATCCTTTGGGCTGCCATTACTACTTATACTATTCTTTCCTAAATGGTAATGGAAAACCTAATCATAAGCGTTGTCGTGATCTAAAACCCTTCCAGATTGAGATACTAGGTTGTAAAATTGAGAAAAAGAATCCCATTTTCTCTTCAGCTAATGCATCTTTTAGCAGTGCTTTGAAAATCCCCTGTGAGGGTTATTTGAATATCAATAAGCCAAGAGACTGTGTGTGTGTGTGTGTGTGTGTGTGTGTGTGTGTGTGTGTGTGTGTGTGTATGTGATCAAAAAAAGAAAAAAAAAGCCTCCTGAGTCAAAAGTTTGCAGGCGAGCGTGGATGACCCAGACAGATGGCAGCTCTCAATCCCTGGACAGTGAAAACGAGACTCAAGGCAAAACTTGAGAGGGATGAAATTTGAATGAGCTTAAGAGGGTTGAGTTTCTCCATGAGCGAGGGGGGGAAAAAATGGTGGTGCTTTTTGTTTGCCATTGCGATGGGATTCAGACAGATTAAAGCCTGGTATTTATGGCAGAGGTTCTTACTTTTTTAGATGTTTATTTTACAGCTCCCATCTATGCTTCGCAAGACCCCACAAGGTCAAGCTATCACAGTAAAAAAAAAGGGGACACCGTTAGAATCCTAACTTACTTTTCCATGAGCCTGCACAGTGCATAGAGTAATATTTAATTCTAAGAGCTTGAGGGCAGAGGACCAGAATTGGAGTATGTGATGGCACATTGATGTACAGCCTGAACTAAAACACTATTTGGCTTGCTGTCCTGTGATGTGTCCTGAAAGAGCAACACAAAAATGAACTCAGCTATCCACATCGGCCGCAAACCAGTATCCTTGGCCCTGGGAAGGTGAATGTTGATACAAACATTAAAAAAAAGAAGAAGAAGCTGCAAAGAAAATAAAATGTTAAACTGCACAAGTGAAATCCATGAATAAATGAATTCCCTTTAAGCGGTTAAAAAAATGAACAAGAAAACATTTTGTCTGAGTTTTTGCTATAAAGTTCCCCCCTGTGTTATCTCTCTTGTCTCAAAGAGAAGCATGGTGCATTATTTACCAGCACAATAGAAAGCTGATGTAATTAATCTCAAGGCTATGAAACTAGCATGAACACCCACACGCTTAAAAGTAAAAAAGAAAGTATGGCGCAAGAAAGTCTCTCAATCCAGTCTCCGCGAATCGTGACCACACAGATTCATTATGGGCGGATTCAGACAGTGTACATCAGAGACGCCCGCTTAACTAACTGATGGCACCATCACGAGCTGACAAGAGTGGCACCGGTAAAATGTTAGGAAGTTGACAGCATGTTTAAATTTGCATAATTAGCTTCAACAGCGGCAATTAGGCCGTCAGGAATCTTTCATTAAAGCCAACAATGTCTTTGTGGATAAAATAGAAGAAGGATAAGTAAGGGTATCAAACTAGCGCTGAATAAAAATGTTAGCACAACAGAGCGGGATAAAGAGCCTAATTAACCTTTAAGGTTGATAAGGCAAACCTGTTGGCAAGCATTTGCTTATTTATACTTCCCAAGGTCACTTCTAGTTTGCTGTTAATTAAAACTAAAGTGGTTGTAGAAAAACATTCTTGCATTTCTTTTTTTAAAGGGAAGATTTGACAAAACTAACTAACACGAAGGGGAAAAAAACTACAGGAAAGCCCTTTTGTGAAACCCATTTTAACACACTTTACATAATTTTGAGTTAAATTATTTGTTATTGTTATTTTTATTCCCGTGGATTCATTTTTGTTATCGTCACAATGCTTTCTTTAAAGATATATCTTTGGGGTCGCGTTAAAAGGCAGATATGACATAAAATTTGAATGTAAATTATAATGGTATAGTTACAATCCGCATGTACCAGCATCATTCGTAAATGTTGCCAATACAACAAAAGGTAGTAGGAGTTTAAGCGTACTCTCACAGATCACAAAAATGTGCCCTTATTTGACCTTGAAGGAGAGGTCAGAGGTCACATGTGACATGATATTTTAAACCGTTATATAGCACTTTCTTTGTGTTGACAAATACGCACCAGACTTGAAAGAATCATAGTTTCCAAGTTATCAGGCTTTTCACTCAATTTTCGACCAATAAATCATTAAGTTGACCTTGAAGAACTTGATGAATGCAAGCCAAATTTTTTTTTCTTTTTTTAATCAATCACCTGGATCACCTGTTGAGAAAGAAAAAAGAGAAAACAAGCAGAAGAAAGAAAAAAAAGGCAACATAATAAACAACATCTCGATGATCTATGGGAATGTAACAGTAAATACTAAATATTAAACATTATTGTGCAGCACGTAAGATCGACAGCGCACAGTGTGCTTTGAGGTAGGAGCCAAAAAGGGTGTAGTTTGTGTGTGTGAGTCCCCGTGTGTACACCTGTGAGCGTGAGCGCGCTTGTATTTAAAAGGTTCCTTCACGTAATGATCTGCTAGAGCAGTGTTTCCCAAAATTTTTTTGCTAGGCCCCCCCCTGTTTTGCAAGAAAAATGTTCGCGCCCCCCCCCCCTTCTCACAAACACAAACACATCCTCCAACCACACACACTCATATTTTGCTCCATTGTGGTTTATTTCACACCTCAAACATTTAGTAAACAATTAAGCAAATACAAGTAATCTGCAATAAATGACAGGTAGTAATAAAATAAACTACTAACTCTTTTAGGCTACGTCCGCACCTACACGGGTATTTTTGAACACGCAGCTGTTTCGTCCACACGTAAATGACGTTTCGAATCACTGAAAACGGACATTTTTTGAAACTCCTTTTTTTGCGTTTACGTGTGGACGAGGAATACAGAGTTCATCACAACATCAAAGGTATGTGCCTTTTTTCACGTTATGCTGTGTGCCACGCTATTGTTTACATGGGATGAATTGCAGAATGGCAGATAGAGACAAAATACAGGGAGTGCAGAATTATTAGGCAAGTTGTATTTTTGAGGAATAATTTTATTATTGAACAACAACCATGTTCTCAATGAACCCAAAAAACTCATTAATATCAAAGCTGAATGTTTTTGGAAGTAGTTTTTAGTTTGTTTTTAGTTTTAGCTATTTTAGGGGGATATCTGTGTGTGCAGGTGACTATTACTGTGCATAATTATTAGGCAACTTAACAAAAAACAAATATATACCCATTTCAATTATTTATTTTTACCAGTGAAACCAATATAACATCTCCACATTCACAAATATACATTTCTGACATTCAAAAACAAAACAAAAACAAATCAGCGACCAATATAGCCACCTTTCTTTGCAAGGACACTCAAAAGCCTGCCATCCATGGATTCTGTCAGTGTTTTGATCTGTTCACCATCAACATTGCGTGCAGCAGCAACCACAGCCTCCCAGACACTGTTCAGAGAGGTGTACTGTTTTCCCTCCTTGTAAATCTCACATTTGATGATGGACCACAGGTTCTCAATGGGGTTCAGATCAGGTGAACAAGGTGGCCATGTCATTAGTAGGGATGGGTATTGATACGATTTTCACGATTTCGATTCCATTTTCGATTCTGTTTAACAATTCGATTCTTTATCGATTTTTTTTAAAAAGGAGAACACTAAGGTCGATTAGCTTAGAACTTTGTTTATATCTTCTCTTTGAACAAGATAGAAATTTAGGAGTAACATGGCCTTACAAACCCAACAGTGAGATCTTAAGAGATCCAGCCTACGGCTCTTCAATGGGGTGTCACAGGGTCCCCGGGGAAAAAAATTGTAAATGTAAAATAATAAAATAAATATTCTTCTGTAGCAATAACAAAGTATAACATAAATTATTCTGTAGCAATTACACAAGAATATCCAGTAATGTCCCTGCCTACAATTAAACACATTCACTTACTGAAAATCATCTGCTGTGGCAAATGGGTGCAAGCCTTTTACCACAAACTTAGTCACTGCTCGGTGACATTCGTCTATCCTGGCCTGAAAGGAGACGCTACCGGTAGACTGCAGCGAGAACTGCCAGCATCTGAGCCAGACTCTGTCTGTCTCTCTCATCATGGTCACCTAAATGCACAGTAATGGCAGGTTTTGTAATAAGGCAGATCGCGCTAACATAATATGCACTGTTAGTTGATTATTTACCTGCCGCATTAACGGGAGAGGACGTGCAAACGTTACCGCTGCTGCTGGGTTGAGATTCACGAGTCCGGAGCGGAATTAAAAACACGACATTCATTTAAGGTCATCGCGTGTTTTGTGAGCAAATGCTTTTGCATATTCGTAGTGTTTCCTCCCTTAAATGAAATATCTACTTTGCAAGTATTGCAAGTTGCCCTGTTGTCATCCGTTCTCGTAAAGTATAACCAAACTTTTGAGCGTTTGAGCCGCTTACGCGCCGTGTTTCCTGCCAGGTAAATGACGCTCCGCAACGTGATGACGTCATTCGGGGCGACTGGAATCGATAAGGGAATTCGTGCAGCAGCAACCACAGCCTCCCAGACACTGTTCAGAGAGGTGTACTGTTTTCCCTCCTTGTAAATCTCACATTTGATGATGGACCACAGGTTCTCAATGGGGTTCAGATCAGGTGAACAAGGTGGCCATGTCATTAGTTTTTCTTCTTTTATACCCTTTCTTGCCAGCCACGCTGTGGAGTACTTGGACGCGTGTGATGGAGCATTGTCCTGCATGAAAATCATGTTTTTCTTGAAGGATGCAGACTTCTTCCTGTACCACTGCTTGAAGAAGGTGTCTTCCAGAAACTGGCAGTAGGACTGGGAGTTGAGCTTGACTCCATCCTCAACCCGAAAAGGCCCCACAAGCTCATCTTTGATGATACCAGCCCAAACCAGTACTCCACCTCCACCTTGCTGGCATCTGAGTCGGACTGGAGCTCTCTGCCCTTTACCAATCCAGCCACGGGCCCATCCATCTGGCCCATCAAGACTCACTCTCATTTCATCAGTCCATAAAACCTTAGAAAAACCAGTCTTGAGATATTTCTTGGCCCAGTCTTGACGTTTCAGCTTGTGTGTCTTGTTCAGTGGTGGTCGTCTTTCAGCCTTTCTTACCTTGGCCATGTCTCTGAGTATTGCACACCTTGTGCTTTTGGGCACTCCAGTGATGTTGCAGCTCTGAAATATGGCCAAACTGGTGGCAAGTGGCATCTTGGCAGCTGCACGCTTGACTTTTCTCAGTTCATGGGCAGTTATTTTGCGCCTTGGTTTTTCCACACGCTTCTTGCGACCCTGTTGACTATTTTGAATGAAACGCTTGATTGTTCGATGATCACGCTTCAGAAGCTTTGCAATTTTGAGACTGCTGCATCCCTCTGCAAGATATCTCACTATTTTTGACTTTTCTGAGCCTGTCAAGTCCTTCTTTTGACCCATTTTGCCAAAGGAAAGGACGTTGCCTAATAATTATGCACACCTGATATAGGGTGTTGATGTCATTAGACCACACCCCTTCTCATTACAGAGATGCACATCACCTAATATGCTTAATTGGTAGTAGGCTTTCGAGCCTATACAGCTTGGAGTAAGACAACATGCATGAAGAGGATGATGTGGACAAAATACTCATTTGCCTAATAATTATGCACTCCCTGTACTGTTACTGTTAGTCTGACTATCTTCAGGTTTTATACGCTTACATATACACACGCAGTTACTGTCCCTCCATTTAGAAAGGCAAAGGTGTCACGGTGTGATTATTTTACTGTAGTTGTTTTTTTCCTGTGTAATAATATTCAACATTGCTATCAATACATTTTTCAAAAAATGCCTCTCTGTGCAAAATGGGTTTAAAAACATAAACAACTGTGGGATATTGTTTGTCTGTGATTTGAACAGCCCAGCGCTGCTCCCGACAAGGGAAAACCAATTCTGCAGGGGAGACCTACCTTGGCACTTGTGCAGGTGAAACCAAAGGGAAGATATGCTTCACCATATTTTCTAGTCTTTGGCTTAGAATGAAGTTGGTTTGGAAACATATTCAGCGATGCTTCATCTCCTGCTTTGCGTTTGTGGGCGCCCCGTGCTAGCAGTGTCCAAGCGTTGTTTTTGTTTTTTTCCCTTTTCATCCCGCCCCCCCTGCAATGGCTCTGCGCCCCCCCTAGGGGGCGGGCCCCACACTTTGGGAAGATCTGTGCTAGAGGGTGGGGGGGCCACAGCCCCGTCCTCCAGGGCATGAAGCAGGTATGGAGGAGATCAAGACTCCAGACATCCAGAGGCCCCCAGAACACAAGAGACCAAGGAAGACCAACAGAGGGGCAGCCGCGCCACTGTCCCAGAAAGAGCTGAGGAGAGTCCCAGATGAGGGTTCACTCAGCAGCCGCGGAGCAGAAGCCAGGGGGGGTTGCAGTGACGCGCCCGTGAGCTCCGCCGGCAGCCAGCTGTGCCTGAGTGACCGAGCCCCAGGCTCCAGACCCCGATAAGCAGCCACCAAGGAATGAGCCGGTGGGTACCCGGACGCCCATCCCCAGACACAAAGAACCACCAACGCACCGATATCTGCGGGCGTTTGCCACTGGCAGGGGAAGTGGTGGTGGGAGATAGGCCTCCATACCATGAAGGGCCTGAGATGTCCCTTGTTAAAGAGGTGGTGTCTGATACCCGACCTGACATATAGACACAGACATACAGGCACACACAGATACATCCATTCCCACCCTCATGCTCTCATATGCAATTACTCAAATTCAAATTCAAATTCAAATTTTATTTGTCACGTACACAGTCATACACAGTACGATATGTAGTGAAATGCTTGGACAACTGCTCGTGACCTAAAGAAAACAAAAAAGGAAAAGGCTATGAATAAGATAGGAAATAAATATGAAAAATTAAAAAGGGTAAATTTAACTAGGAAGGAATAAAATATAAATTAAGGTTAAAAATGAAATAACTGTACAACACAAATTAGAATGAAGGGTAAATTTAACTGGGAAGAATAAGATAAAATATATAAATTAAAGTTGAAAATAAAATAACTGTACAACAAAATACACAATACACAATATAGAACTATATAAGAATGTATGAAGAAATCTAAATATAAATAAATATATACACAATAACAGCAGCTGTACAAGTATTAACCGGAAATGAAGAATATAGTGACCAGTGTTGTGCAAAAACAAAGTCCAGAAAGTCCAGTGTGTGTGTAAGAACCATATGTGTGGGTCAGTACTGTGTGGTGGTGTGATTGAGAGACCGTATCGCCTGCGGGAAGAAGCTCCTCCTCAGTCTCTCTGTGTTGGTCTTCAGGGAGCGGAATCGCTTTCCTGACCTCAACAGAGAGAACAGTCTGTTGTTGGGATGGCTGAGGTCCTTCACGATCTTCCTGGCCTTGGTCCAGCACCGCCTGCTGTAGATTGAGTGCAGGTCAGGGAGCTCGGAGCGGATGGTGCGCTCAGCTGACCGCACAACCCTCTGTAGAGCTCGTCTGTCCTGCATGGTGCTGTTCCCGAACCAGGTTAAGATGTTTCCCGCCAGGATGCTCTCTATGGTGCACGAGTAAAAGTTCCTGAGCACCTTGGAGGGCAGTTGGAAGTCTCTCAAGCGTCTGAGGTGGTAGAGACGCTGTCGGGCCTTTTTCACCACGGTGTTGATGTGACAGGACCATGACAGGTCCTGCGTGATGTGAACTCCGAGGTATTTGAAGCTGTCCACTCTCTCCACTCACTACTCAACACTCACCCAACGTGGAGACAGACATAAAGAGACACTGTACACACAATCACACTCCCCAAGCGTACTCTATACCCCAGGTCTAGGTACCCTTGCCCCTGGAGGGGGAAACTGCACCCAGACCCAGGTAGTGTTACCCTTTTCCCTGGGGTGGAGAGAAGCAGACTGCCCCGACTCGGCAGCAGCAGGGAGGCCCCACATTCCAGACCCCAATCGGACGGCCAACTCCTCCTCCCAGTCCCCCGCTCCAGCAGGCCGCAGAGAACGGGGGTGAGAGAAGACTCCAAACCTCCCTCCACCCGCTCATTGTAGTGTTGATGCATGTGTGTTCTAAGGTGCATTTAAAACCCAGGAGGGCATGGAGCTACCTGCCAGAGAGCAGCAGGTAAGCGCATGGTCCCTCCTGCTAGCCCTCAATGTCTACATGTATTTAAAATTGAGAGGTGGGCAACGACGCCAGGGGTGAGGTGTACACCCTGATGGTACTTTGGATTCCGTGTAGAGTGCCCACCCCCAAGATCCTATATGTATGTGTAATGAGAGTGTGAGTAATGTGAATGTCTAAGTTGTGGGATAAAATTGAGGCACAGGCAGCCAGAAGGGGACAGAGGGGGGATGCCTCCCCTGCACCCTGGTGACACACCTTTACCCCAAGGCCCTGCATGTGTGGGTGATTGTGGTGGAGCGGGAAGAGGGAGGCAGCTGGAGATGGGGAGGGAAGGAAGGGAGGGGCAAGTGACCCCTCCCTGGGGCCAGCTCCCCCGCTGACCCCAGTAGGCACCCCCATACTCCGCAACCCGCCAGGGAAAGGGGGCCCAGGCCCGACCGGCCCCACAGAGCCCGGGACAGCCCACCCGACCCCACCACAGAGAAAACTGCACCCACCTCGTCATCCACTCATCTTCCAGACTACACAAGACAATAGATGCCCAGGCTGAGATCTTCCTCCACCTCTCCTATATCTCCCCCTCCTGCAGAGTGAGTTCTTGAAGAGAGGAGAGCTCCTGCAAGATGTAACAAGCCAAATTTTATTGGATCACTTACATAACTTCACTCTACATGTCCACAATGTTATCAGTTATCATCATTCATACAAAACCTTTCAAGCTACCGTGTTTACAGACAGAAAGAATGACACACATGCAAACGTTACCAAAACCACAACCTCCTTGGAAAGGTAATATACCAAACCAAAACACTTTCAAACAATAAAAGAGAAACTAAAACTAGGAATTACATTCTAGAAACTAAATGAAACTAAACTGAAGCCGTTTTCTTTTTAATCTTTGATCTTCTTTTTTTTTCTTTTTGTGCACACACTTCATTGCATTCTACTTGCAAAAAGAAACTTGATCATGACTTTCTAAATACTTTCCTGATGAGTTCATGGTCTAAATAACTAGTTTCAGATCGTTTTGAAGACAACATGAGGTTCACTTTGTAAATTATGGTTGCATAAACAAGGTGCGCTTTTAGGGCAGACGTTCCCTGTAACTGATTAGTTGCAATCCAGTCAGCCTGTAGTGCTCCTCTGTTTCTCTGTCAGATCCACATTTTGAGCCTAAGTCATTTTTGTCTAAAGATCAATCAGTAACCATCTGGCAACCACCAGTTGCGAGGGAATTATTATTTTTCCTTGACCAGTTGGGAAGTGGTTGCTGGAGGTTGACGTCAGTGGTTGTGTATCAATTACTAAAGCCCCAGTCATGGTAAGTGACCCTCCTAGCAACCACAGAGCTTTGTTCCCTAGCATATTATTGTGTTTGCTTGTAGTTTTGCCACTTTTCTCTGAGCATTAGTGAAACTGTGAGAAGTGTGACAGGGACTGAAAATATCAAGTCATCAAGTAAAAATTGCACTTTCGAGGTCAACATTTTTTTTCTAGTTTACTGCCACTTGCCTACTAGTGAGTCAGTATTTGCAAACACATTGGCTTCTTCCATGCAAACTATATGCTACCTACTACTAAACAAAACAATCACAAGACGTTTTTCTGCATACATTTTTGCAACCATTTTCATGCTAGTTCCCAAACCGCTGGTGGGTGCCAAGGCGCCACTGACTGGTCTCTAGCCCCCCATGACTTGTGATATCTGGTTTCAAAGCTGCAAGATGAAGTTTAACATTTAAGCCTAACCAATCAATAGGTGACATCAAGGCAGCTTTGCCATCTTTTATATACAGTCGGTGCTCTGACAAGCTTTGTCTCTGAAAACAGCAGGCTGCTGCAGCTACAAATGAAATCATGATAGCAGTGAAGCTGACAATGAGCTGAAATTTGCTGTGAAGCCAAGGGCAGCTGCAGTCTTTGATGATAATTTTTAGTTTATAACTATGAGTAACAGTGTTCATGCTGCTTTAAAGAGCAGCACTTCACTCAGATCAAGCCTTTGAAGACACAGTTTTAATCAATTCAAATTTTAAATCAGCCAAGGAAATCAGGTGCTTCAACTTCAAGTCTTGATGTTCTGTTTTGTGCATAGAGTATTTAAAGATATCACGGACACCATATCGTAGTCCAGTACCAGCACGATACTCAAATGATCAAGCTGATGTTTAAATAAAATACTGGAGTTTTCAAAAAGTTTATGCTTACAGCATTTGGTGGATTCTAAGATAAGATAAGATAAGATAAGATAGAACTTTATTAATCCCTCGGGTGGGTTCCTCTGGGAAATTCGATTTCCAAAAAAAGCACAGCAACGACCGAAGTTACAGTTACAGAATTGTTATATACACACACACACACACACACACACACACACACACACACACACACACACACACACACACACACACATATAAATACAGAGACAAATATAAATAAAATATACAAAGGGGATAAATAGAATAAATAGGAATAAAAATAAAAAATAAAAATACAAGTGAATTGCACATTTCAAGTATTGAGTCTATTGCACTGTTGACTATTTACAAAAAGTATTGCACAAGGTATTGTACAGTGAGGTGAAGAGGCACTACAGCTTAGTTGTTCCCCCCTCCTTTGTCCTCCTGTTTCCCCTCCCTCTCCCCTCCAGAGAGGAGTTAAACAGTCTGATGGCGTGTGGGACAAAGGAGTTTTTAAGTCTGTTAGTTCTTGTCTTGGGGAGAAGCAACCTGTCACTGAACAGAGTATTGAGTATTTCTATGAGTATTTCTGTTAATTAAAGGGACTGAATAGTCTTGATTACATGAAGCTGACAAATGCACTGAAAACAAACCTTTGCTATAAATGATAACTACATTTTGCAGATTATAAAGTAGAAGGGCAGTGGTCTGTCATGTAGCTTTAATGCAGTTTGGGAAATCCTAAACCAATAATTTCAGCTGAGGATAGTAGGGTTTAATGTCAACAAGGAAATGACAGTGCTTAGATAGTAGATGACAACAGAACAGAATGTTTTGTGACTCATCGATGCAAAATCCATTGCTTACTAAACAATAACTGCTAACCATGATGATAGTAAACCAGAACTTCAAAAATTAAGATTTACGTATGTGCTATGATAATATTTGATTTAATGGCTACATCATTTATTTTGAAAATCTCTTTCACTTTCAGACCTTTTAAATGTGTGTACGGCACCCAGATCTTGGCTATGCGCACGGTTTAGAAATGAGTGCCCTTCTACACCTCTTGAAGAGACTAAGTCGTAGAGTTGCAATTCATTGTGAAAACTTAGACTTTTTTTTTGTACAGCTTCCCTTTTGTTGCTGGAGCAGCTTTGTATATAGAAATCTGGGAGATGAGGTTTGTGTCTACAAAACAATGGAAATAACAAAACAAAATACAAAACTATCCCTTCACTTGAAATTTAAATAGCACAAGGGAAAAGTTACTTACTCAATGGCACTGGCCCTACTGTGCCTGTGATTCACTCCTGTTGCCTAAACTAACCAGTTATCATTCCTGATGAGTCATGGGTAAACCTAACCCTCTGAACACAACCCAGTCAGAGTCACTGTAGGGTAAGCCATAAATTAGTAGAATTTACGTAGAATCGTTTCATAGTAGAATAGAATAGAATAGAATAGAATAGAATAGAATAGCCTTTATTGTCATTGTACAGAGTACAATGAAATTGGAGTGCCACTCCCTTGGTGCAAGTTTTAATAATAAATATAAATGTAAAATATAAAAAGTACAAAAAAACAATCGTAAGTACTCAAACAATAGTATGTACAATATATACAGGATAGCAGCATTAATATAATGACAGTATGAATAGTAGCATAATATAATGATAGTGACGGTGTGGAATAGGTTCAATTGTTTTTGTGCTTATTTACTACGGTGGTAGCTCTGGGAAAGAAGCTATCTGAAGCATCACACTATAAAAGACTCATAGTCTTGATTTAGTCCAAACCTCAGTGACCTCATAGCTGGTTGTGGCCATGCAGCCAACTAGTTTTGTTTCTAAAAATAGCCAGAGAGTAGATGAAAACTGAGTCTTAGTTTGACACTGATTGGATGAAAGTTGTTGCACTGTGGATCACCGTATTAGGAGACACATTTTGATACAAGGTCTGGCTCAGTTGGTGTGCAGGTGACCATATGGCCAGAGAGCAGTAGGCCAAAGTATGTAAAAGAGATCAAAAGTAACAAAGAAGAAGATGGAAAAAAAATATTGATAGATGAGGAATGCTGGAAGGCTTGGGAAAACTGCAAAAATAAGGAAACTGAAGAATACTATAAACAGTTGTGGTCAGAGGTTTACATGAACTCATGGTGGGCATGAATGTCGTGGTGATTTGGGGCTTTTAATGATTTCTTTGAACTGTTCTTTCTCCAGAGTGGAATGATTGTACAGCAAACATCTTTAATGACATTAACTTCAAGCTCATGCACTCAATTCTTGTTTTTTATTTTGATTTTTTTCTATTCCATTCCCAAATGTATTGCAGAAAAGAAAAATAGATGCATATTAATCAGTCACAGGACTACATATATTATGCTGAATAATAAATACTATTCAGGTCCAAAAATTAAATTTAGTTCAAAGTCAACCTCAAAAGAAATAAAACAAAATGTAAAAAAAAAAAAAAAAAAAGGTGACATTTTTGTTTTTGGATACTGACAGTGCTTTCAGATTGGGGTTTTTTTTGGAAAAATTATTCACAATAACTTACAACATGAATCATTCAAACATAAAAAAGGTACCTAACTCAAGGGATGAACCAGTGTTCTGTCTACAATAATAGGCAAATCAGCAATGAACCAATTTTAAATGTCTTTAAGCACTTTGTCTCAAAGGCATAATTTTAAGTGAATCTACAAAAAATGCCAAAGATAACACAGTCTGACAGGCATAAAAATGCATTTTTGCATGAAAAAGGTGGCTCTAAAAGTGCTATTAGACAAAAATTTGGCATGGTGTGCAGTGTAACCTTAAAGGATGACAAATGGAGGACAAAAGAAAAAGTGTCAGGCATAAAAAAAACCCCTACATACAGCAAATGAACAGCATCTAAAAGTCATGTCCTTAAGGAACAGGAAAAATCTAACAAAGGACTGATATAGGTCCTGAGAGATGCATTTAGCCCTTCAGTCGATTCATCTACTGTTCACTAAAAACTCATCAAAAATGGTCTCAGTGGAAGGGTTGCTGTCAGAAAGCCAAGAAGACTGAGGTATGCCAAACTAAACAAGAACTGGACTGGAAATCACTGGCAACAAGTGTGATGGAGCGATGACTCCAAATTTGTGGTACAAATCACTGTAAATATGCGAAGAGGAGTTCAGATGAGAGGTGCTATGGAGGCTCTGCCATGGTTTGGGGCTGTGCTGGTGATCTTGATGGATATCCAACGCAACAGGCTAAAACCTGAATGGAGAAAAATACAGTGATTTGCTTCATTTTCACTTGTTTTCAAAGAGTAGTTGCTAATGACTTTCAGCAACTTTCAGAATCTACTTGCTAACATTTTTCCCCACTGTGACGAGCGGTTGCCAGGGGGTCACCAACCAGTTTCTCGGTTGGTGACCCCTGTGTGACTGCGTGATTTCACAGTGACTTCTTCCAACCTCCAGAAACCTGGAGGTTGGTCTAATCGGTGTGGGGTAAACCTCTTCCTGTTAAAAGGGAGTTTTTCCTCCCCACTGTTGCCAAAGGGGGTCATATGATTGTTGGGTTTTTCTATCTATCATTGTAGGATGTACTGTACCATAAAAAGCACCTTGAGACAACTGTTGTTGTGATTTGGCACTTTATAAATAAAATTGAATTGAATTGAATAATTTTGTGGGCACTGTCTTGGTTTTTAAAAGTTGCCCTTATTGTAGAATATATGTTTTTCCACTTTAGACCAATGTAGCTTTGAGAACTTTAATTCTGATAAGTAGTATAAGTCTGTCCAAAATTTCTTATGTTAGCATTTCCATGTTTATTGTAGACCTAACACAGCCATTGGTGACATATTTTTGTGAAGATCAAATTAGCTTTGTTTCTCTGAAAATCTAATAGTATTTAGAGATATATACATTACAGCTTTTCCATTTACTGTTTCACATTTTCTGATCAAAAATCCTCTGATGGTGTTCTGTTTTGTTTGGAATAAACACAAAATCACAGTGGGTGATTATCTGAGCATTACTGAACAGAGACAGAAAAGTGTTCTTCAGAAGAATAACAAAAACCCAGAAAAGCCAATGAAAAACACATTAGTCTTTGAATCATAAAAAAGAACGAAGCCTTAACAATACATACCTATAAAAAAAGAACAAAAAGCATCTGCACTAATACATTTATCAAAGCTCTTTATGTTTTAATGAAACCTTCAAATGTTACAGTGAGATAATGGCACCCTAAAAGCCTATTCTGCAAATCAGAAAGATCAACATAAAGTGAGCACTTTCACTTTATTCATGCTTGCAAGGACAATTTGATATTTAAGTGGAAGATATATTGTGTATCATTAACTGCAGAACCTAAGTATAGCGTACTAAAGGGGTGGTGCTGTCACCACTACTGTCTTTTAAGAAAGGTTAGACATTTTACACACACAAAAGCATGATTAAAATAACTATTTTAATCCCCTTATTGTTTTTCTGATGAGGTTGTGCTGCAAAGAAATGGCAAATGAATAACATTCTTAAATACTGTTCTGTTATAAATCTGTCTATCCCAGCTGTCATAGGTTTATTTCACACACTGTACCTCACCTTTCACCCTAACAATAACCTGGACTATTTTGCTTTTCCTTACCTATCTATCAATCTATGTATCTGCCTAGCTAGCTAGCTAGCAGTTAATACACTCACTAAACATGAACCACTACATTTTTAGCTCAGACCTTAAAAATGCCGTGTTCCTGTTTTGTTTTTTTTCTGCTCTCAGCTTTGTATGATGTCAGTGAGGGCGTGGTGGTCTCAGTCTGTGTTGCCCTTCCCTATGAAGCAGGATGTCATCTTATCCAAGTAACTTCAGGGTTTATTCTGGGTTTTCTACTACTAAAATGGTGGCTCACTGCTGGAGTATATCTTAACTTGTGTTTTGAACCTAGTTTGTTCTGGAGCAGTTTACATTCCAGATTAGAGATCAGCAGGTATGAAATTACCAGTACTTTACTTACCAGTCAGTTCTCCAGGAAACAGGCTCACCATTCTTGGAAGAATGACCGAATCATCATTTTATCATCATCATATAATGTCTCTGATTAGAGTTAGTTAGAGAGTTAGAGATAATTTTGTGCAGAAAAAGACTTATTTGAGTCCTAAAATGTCTCTTTTTCGTTAGTCAGATCCTGTGATCACAGACCCTTTCATGTGAATGTGCAGGTGGAACTCTGGATTAATTTAGTGAGTTGATAACCAGCTGTATGACTGCTTATCCCTGCCAGTGTTAGGGGTAAGTGAATCCAGATAACAGAACAATACCCTGGATGTGTTGAACTCGCTTCATAGCATAAGCCTCTGGTTGGCTCCCTGTGAACTCACTGTCTGTTATGATTGAGTTTGTCTTCTCCTATCCACTTTTTGGATTTTGTACCTTGGCTGGAATATTCAATAAAAGGTTTCTTTTTAGTTAGCTCTGCCTATGAGTCTGTACTCGGGTTCACTTATCACATCGTCTGAGTAAATGCCAAAGCTTCAAGTTCAAGAATTAAAAATATGGATTGCTTTTCTTCTAAAGAGAAGCTGTGCTCTGATATGAGAGGTGTTGTACAACCTAGAGAAATCAACAGTCCAGCACAACAAACATCTACTCACTCACATTCACACCTACGTCCAATTTATAATCACTGTTTAGCCTGTTAGAGCAAGTTGAAGTACCCAGAGAAAACCCACACAGCAGCACTTTTTTGTTTGTTTTTAACTTCATTTTACCAAAGTTTTAAATTACTTTTCCAACATTTTACAATATCCCTCCAGTAATGCACTTGGTTACTGGTAGGCAGCTTGAATGACATAGGAAAGTCAAAAACAGTAATAAAAATGAGACGAGAACTGAAAAAATCCAAAGGTTTTACAGTTCTCAGGGGCCCTATTACTCTAGTATGCGGAAAAAACATGATCCATTCTGTCTTAACATGATCTCTGGGTAGGTCAATCCATAACTGACAATGTTCCATTGTATGCATTTCTATACAGGTATACTTTTACTGCACTAGCAGTGTGATTGGGATCACTGTCATACTAAGAAAGAAGCCATTGTCTGTCACTTGATTTTGAGATGGTAATCAAAATGGATTAATGAATGTGATGGTGCTTTCCAGCGTTTATGCTTCCTTCAGTTTTGACAAGATCCCCAACACCACTGACTAAGATACAACCAAAGCCATGACAGCGCCTTCACCGTGTCCATCCCAACTTCTTCCACACATGACAACAATGATTTGAAACAATAATTGAAATTTGGGTTTAGTATATTTTTCTGCATCAAGACTTCTTTGTTCTTCTTCGTTTTCCTATTTCTTAAGGACATGACTTTCAGATATAAGTCATGTGATGTAGATAGTTTTCTCTTAGGCCTGTCTCTTTTTTTGTCCTCTACTTGTCCAATTTTCTCATTTTTTTAAGGACAAACTGCAGACCACAAAGAGCTATACTATGTTTCAGCTAATAGCTCTTTGGGAATCAGCTTGTTGGTGCTAAAATACTATTTTATGGCTGTCAAATTGCTTTTTTGTTGACATGTTCTTTATAGATTTAACAAAGAAATCATCCTTTGTGTTAGGCTACTACTAACCAAGTGCCTAACCATTCAAATTGATTTTGTGGTGAACCTTGGCAAACTATTGCTCAAGACCACTTTACAACATTAGAAGAAAGTCTGGTTTTGTGGAAACAAAATATATAGAAATGAGAAATGACTCAAGACTTTAGCACAGCATTGTAAACTTTAGTCATGTTTATGAGCACCCACAACTTTAACAGTATATAGTTATATAAAATAAGGAAAAGAATAACTGGGTCTAAATAGTTAATAATTTATTATCTGAGAAAAAGTGGATATTGAGCTATAAGAGAAGACAGCTGGTGTTGGTGCTGAATAATTTAAAGTCTAGTGAGGATTGGGCGAGCCACATCGTCACAGGTGAACAAAAACTCTTCCTCGGGGTTGCTCCCAGTCACTGAGCTGACTCACACACTCGCCTGGGGAAAGTGGCCATGTACAGCATGTGAATCGGGATGGAATTTGGCTCCAATTTCCTCTCACATCCTTCCTGTTCTGTACTTTCTCTGTGAAAAAAAAGTAATAACTGAAAAAATGCTAAAGCTAAACTGGATTGCTGGCTTTAAATTGAAGTCTGCAACACTAAACCCATTTCCTCCTCAGTGCTGCTTTGACTGAGGGATGTTTGTTTGACATTGCCCCTCTGCAATGACTCTTATTCAAATAAATTTCCATACTGGAAGTTGTGGTGGAAGCTTTTTTTTTTTCTTTTTTGGCTGCTTTCCCGCTTGTACAAGACCAAGGTCACACTCTGATATGCTTGCATGGAGAATGATATTTTCTGTGATTGATTAAACTGCCTCAGTTTAATTCCCCCAGACAGACAGCACAGCTTCTTTCTGGCGATGGACACAACAGAGCTTAACAAATGCCTTAAAGACACTTCTAAAGCTTTCAAATCCAGTTTTCCACGGCATTATACCAGCTGGTTATCTATCCCCTGGTAAATAGTTAATTAAAGATTTTTTGAGGAACATATTTAAGGTTCAATTACATCCCTTTAACTCCCATTTAAAGCAGCTCCGTTTAGACCAAGGAAGCCATTTTGTGGCCTCGGTTCAAACATATTTCAGCAGTTGCGACGTCACGCTGACCTGAAATTAGCAACCATGCAGCTAGCAGCTGGTATTGCTTATTATTATTTTTTTATTATGGTCTGAATTTGGCATTTCACAAAACAAAATGTTAATATGAAGGGATGGTGTTTATTGCTATTGCCAAGCTCGGTTTGATGCAGTTTTATGTGTTTACTGGGATATTTTTAACCGTGGATCCACAGTGTAGAAAGCTTATAAATGTTCGTGTTGGGTGTGTGTGTGTGTGTGTGTGTGTGTACATGTCTGCGCATGGCATATTTGTCCTAATTATGACCAAAGGCACAGTGGTGAAAACACAAACAAGATGATTTCCTCACACATAGGAAATGAGAGGAGTGATATTTGATTACTGAGTGTATCCCCAGATTACTTTTTGACATTCGTCTCAGTGCACTCTAAGTAAATGGCATACACTGTAAAACCCAATAAGTTAATTTTACTCAAAACTTTTGGTGAAACTGATTACATAAAATATTTTAAGTAACTAAAACTTAAAAATAAAAGTTAAATAAACACACTTTATTTATTAGCTTTAGATAAATATTTTTAAGTACCATTGATAAATGTTTTTATGTTATATCCACATTTTTGGTTTAGTACTCTCTA
>NW_024582758.1:244887-246034 GCF_018398535.1 Haplochromis burtoni
ACTTCATCTACAATCTGTAGTCTTAGCTGGTCAAGGTAAACAGCATCTTCACCCCTGAAAATTTACTTCTGCCCTGGCATGGACATAACAGTAAAACACAGAAGGCAAGACAGACTACACAGAGAACAGAAAAGACACACAACCAAGGAGACACAGATGAAACATAACCAGCCCAGAACTCAACTAAACCTTAACTAATAATAACAACAATACAAGAACTTCACCTCATTTCAATATAGCATAAGAAAGCAAAACTACAAAATAAACTCAAAATGCTGGTTCACAGACCCAGCCCCTGACAGATAAAAAACTAAGTCTTTCACTAATGAACACTGGGCATCAGAATAAAATAAAACAAAAAAATAACTGTTTGGTAAATATATTATTGATGGATTCATCCTTAAGCTAACCTAAAATAGACCAGGCACAACAATTTTACAGTTCAGAAGATTCTACATTTCAACTTAGTATACATAACTATTTGCAATGTAAACCAAGTTCTACCGCATAATTATGTGATGATTATTCACTGCTTTTGTAAGTATGTCCTGTGCCTACAATTTTGCTGCCCCAGTTTTAATATGTACAACTCCAGAGAACTAAACGTAAGTTTTAAGTTCCACCAGTTAGCAAATGGGCTAGCCAATATCAATATCCACGTATGCGCTAAGTGTGAAGCAGCGCAGCAGTGCATATTGATTCAACAATTTAACCACAAGGCAGTTTATAATCTGCAAATCCAGAAATGCCTTCTAAAGACTTCTTTTAAAATAGTAAGAGATTAGAAAAGTTATTAACACATTATTAGTCCCAGGGACTAATAATGTGTTATACTAAATATGAGCTTATTAGCATAATTCATGCAAACACTTTGGGGCCAAGCCGACATGGATAAAACGACGCATGCATGTAATTCTTAAATGCCTGCTAGAGTTGTACATTTATGACGATAAAAAAACCACATTACAACGGAGAACTATAGTTTCAGAAAAAATAAAACTTACCACAAAGCGCTCCTGAAGATGCCGCAAAGGCGGTAAATGCAGCTAGCCAAGTGCAGAGGGTTAGCTGTTCCAGTTCAAAAGTCCGTAACATACCATAGCATGCCCTCCTTTATCCAGCGTCAAAGGCAATGCCGCAAAAAACC
>NW_024582758.1:247392-248623 GCF_018398535.1 Haplochromis burtoni
CATGCATAGTTCGCGCTGACATTTATTCCAACGTAGGAAGTGTTTTGAACAGCTGATCGGATCAGCAAAGCGTGTTTCTGGAATATTGTGTTTTTGTTGCTGCAAGTGCTTTTTATGCAGTTTTTGCAAAGCTATATGTGGAAGGAAACCGTGACAAGCTGATGGCATAAGATGTAAGTACAACTTCTCCGGTTTCATATGCAAAAAAAATTATTGCGCTAGCTCAAGTTGTTGCAGTGCTACCAGGATTTAAAAATAGTTACTCAAAACAGAGCGTGCCCGCTCGGACCGGTTTTAAGGGTTAACATAAGAACTGCATGGATCTACAACAACTACCATCCTCCCTGTCTCTATCCGAGATGCAGGGGGCTGGGGCAAAACCCAGAAGTGATAGGGTACACCCTGGACAGCTCACCAGTCTATCACATTAGAGACAAACAACCATTTGCACTCACATTCAATTTAGGATCACAAATTAACCTAACTCTAACAACTGCATGACTTTCAACTGTGAGAGGAAACCAGAAGACCCAGAGAGAACCCACTGCAAACTAGCCAGATTGTAGATTTGAACCCAGGACCTTCTTGCTGTGAGGCAACAGCACTAACCATGCCACCAATTCAGCCCTGACACAAGTAGGAAAGCTGTGATTTCAATGCTTGATGCAGAATGTTCGGTACATCTCTGTCAAACCACAATAAATAGCGATAGCATACACTGAAAAAAAGGGATCGGCCAGCTCTTGGATTTACGTAAGCATCAGATTAGGGATTAGATTAGATAGAACTTTATTAATCCCTCGGGTGGGTTCCTCTGGGAAATTCGATTTCCAAAAAAGCACAGCACTGACAGAAGTTACAGAGTTACAGAATATTACACACACATATATATAAATACAGAGACAATTTAAATAAAATATACGAAGGGGATAAATAGAATAAATAAATAGAATAAATAGAATAAATAGAATAAATAGGAATAAAAAATATTGTGTATTTAACACAAGTGCCTCATGCTTTAAAGTTAAGTGTAACTACATAGTGTAGAAACTACATGATATGCAGAGAGACTAGATTAAATTGTTCATATCATGTTCAAGTGAAGTAAGTCAATAGTATAGCAATGTTAAATCTCGCGACACTGCACGGGTTTCAGACTCGCGCTCTTTAGATCGTGGTTTCAGGAAGGCATCCATCTCAGTCAAGTCGAGCAGCCACCTCTACTTTTTTT
>NW_024582758.1:249789-270249 GCF_018398535.1 Haplochromis burtoni
ACTTTGTTGAACATTATGTAATATGAAGACAGCATGTAGTATTTAAGTGACCAAATAGTATTGGGGTAAAAGTTATTGAATAGTGTTAAAATAAAATGACAAAATTGTGAAGGATTAAAATATTCCAAGAGCTTAATTTACTTCATCTGAACATGTTTCAATCGCGTTTTATGAACACAAAATGCACAGGTTTACTGAATATGAAAAAGTTGTGTTGATTTAACTCAGTTGTTTAAGTTTCTGCCAAAGCAAAACATTTGTGTGCAACCAATGTCCACTATTGAATCAAGTAAATCCAACATGGCCTTTTTTTCAGTGTACATGTGGTGTGTGTAGTTGTCTGCCTCTTATAATTCCAGTGATGTTCCTGCAGTTTGAAATCTCGTGCAATCTTATTAATTTCATGAGTCCAGCAACTAACCACCCTTACTAGGTTGTATCCTGTCATCTCAACAAGAACAAATTAAGTTGTTGAATTTCATACAGATCCTACATGATTTAATTACGTTCAAGATAGAAACATGAAATTTTTGTGTTCAAATTACAAGGTGGACTTTTGTAATGTAACAACCACCAAATTTACTTTTTTTGGTATACCGAAAAAAGTAGAGATGGCTGCTCGACTTGACTGAGATGGATGCCTTCCTCAAACCATGATCCAAAGTGTGCAAGACTGAAATCCCATGCGGTGTCGCGAGATTTAACATTGCTATACTATTGACTTACGTCCCTCAAACATGATATGAACAATTTAATCTAGCCTCTCTGCATATCATGTAGTTTCTACACTATATAGTTACACTTAACTTTAAAGCATGAGGCAACTGTGTTAAATACATGCAAGATACTTACATAAATCCAAGAGATGGCCAATCCTTTTTTTTCAGTGAAGAGAGTGATGCTCTGTTGTAACACCATGAAGGGGCATTTTAACCTCGTCCTGCAACATCAGCAGAAATGGAATAGATGTCATATCAAGGACTTTATTCGTTTTGTAAACAATTTAGATAATTTCATTGTAGATCTTAACGTTAAAACACATTAGACAAATTACACACATTAGAATCAATCCAAGAGCACAAACCTCCGCCAGTCGAGTCGAGACAGTTCTGGTGGGCGGCCGCGTGGCCAGCGGCTGAGGCGACTGAGCAGGTCCGGAGGCCGACCGCGCCGGCATGAGGTCCAGTCAGCGGCCTGGAAGGTGGCCGTCGACACCGAATCCGACGTGGACGAGGAGAAGGTGGCGGAGCAGCAGCTGCAGGTGACGGCGTGGGAGCCAGTGGTGATGGAGGAGCAGCTGCAGGGCCAGCGGGTGCGGAAACCCCTGGCTGAGGAGCGAGAGAGCTCACAGCTTTCTCTTTCTCTGGATGCTGTGGCTGCAGGTCAGGGAACTGAACAGGAGGATGAATGAGTGACTGGACCAGACACTGGATAGAAGATTGGGCAACCGGCGACTGAGCTACAGGAGACTGGACTGCAGACTGAACTAACTGGACCACAGGCGACTGGATAGGGAGCGACTGGAGCGACTGGACAGGGGGCGACTGGAGCGACTGGACAGGGGGCGGCTGAAGCAACTGGACAGGGTGCGGCTGGACTGACTGGACAGGAGGAGGCTGGACTGACTGGACAGGAGGAAACTGAGCTACAGGGGACGTATTGAATTGGGTTGTCAGTATTGGGGTGATGACAGCAACTTTGAAGGGTGTAGGAACAGTTCCAGTTGTAAGTGAAGAGTAGATGATAGCAGATATGAGGGGAAGCAGAGAGGGTAGACAGGCGTTGACCAAAACTGTAGGAATGGAGTTATGTGGCTATCTCTGACTGTGGTAATAATGGTTTTACAGTGTTTTATATAAGGGTCAAAATGATGACTGGTTCCAGGTAAAACTGGTCATTTTTTTTTCATTTGATACCACATGCACCAAATTTCAGTATTTGATGAATGAGTGCATTTTAAGAAAGGTAAAAAAAAAAATGATGGGATTTTATCTGAACAGCGTTAAGCAATTTTTAAAATGGTTTGAACTTTACCAGGTCGCTTAACTAAATCTAAATTCCTTAATGCACTGAGGTGCTAATATGTAATTAACTAATTTGTCTTATCAAGCATTTAAACAGGTGGTATCTCTTATTTGACCTTCATAATGGTACATATAATCAGATCCAGTGATTAGCTCTAGAGGGTACAGTCATACCTGGAGTATATCTATTTAATTTTGTTCTGCATCTCTGTTTCTGCAAAGCTCAGAATTCCACCTAGACTACATATCAAATCAAAGCAACACATTTCTATTTGCTGAGCTGACTTCTGACACACTTCCAACAGTGACCTGGGGAGCAGCTTCAGGCCCAGAATGTTAACACAGTCAACACGTTAAGTGTGTAAGTTCTTCAATTTTTTTAGGATTTAAATATGGGCTCCCAACTTTTAAGACTATTTACCCAACTTTTAAGACTATTTACCCACACTTTAATCACACCTTAATCAAGCTTTAGTTACTGTGCTATGTTGCTATAGTAAAAACCATTCAATTACCAGCAGTCAGTATTTTGTGTGGGTGTTCAGCAGGAATGTACAGATGGCAGACAAACAAAACCAAACTAAGAACAGCTTTCTTGGCATTGAGTCTAAAAGAGCTGCTGCTGGAGAGATGAAAACCAACCTTTTAACAGAGATTCCCTCATCTAGTACTTTGAAGTGTTGGTGAGCAGATAGTGGGAAAGGATGTCTAACGTGTTGGGCCAAAACTTACAGTAGGCATTTATTTTGGCTTAATTTGGGTTTATTTGTCTCACAGGTTTTGTATTCCAAAACAGAAAAAGCATGAAGAAGCATAGCTACATGTGGTAGCACTATTTAAATCACTTTTTAAGAGAACGACACATATTGTGGCCACTGCATCAAATCTTGGCCTCCCCCTGTTTAATAGCTTGTAGGTCCTTCTCAGGGACCTCTGGGGATGCTCTGTTGTTTTTATGTATCAGTGTTGTCAGTTGCAGAGTGGGAGATTTTTGGATGAGGCGTGCTCCAGTGTATTCCACAAATATTTAAATGAATTGGTATCTCAGGAGTTCGGAGGCTGGTTTAAAGCTGCTCATTATTACCATCCTCAAGTTATTCCTGAGCAAATTTTGGAACACACTAGGGATGGAGGCCTACAATAATGTCTTCCTGGCCAGTATATTTCATTAAGGATATAGCTGATTTCATTAACGTCATACATATTCAACTCATATGAATTGTATAGTTTCTTACCTCATTATTTGAAACTTGTTTAAAATGAGCAACCACCATTGTGACAGGATGAGTGACAGAAAATAAGGAAAAGCATAGTAGTTCCCCATAAAGTTTTCTGAAAGTCCTTCAGATTTATGAAGTGAGTATGATTAAATATGCCTAACCTTTCATGAGGACACAGCTGATGATGTTTATCTCATAGGTTTGTGCATACAAAGACTTTTAGTCATGAGAATATCAATGTGTTCATAATTGACACCAATGAATATGGAAATCATTATCTGTTAATAATCAAACTACAAGAAGAGAGCTGAAGTCAGGGCAAGGTCACCCAGTAATACATGAATACTTTATAACTCCAGGGGCTAGATGTAAAATGAATGTGTACACACACAAATCATGCATACCCCTTTTCCCATGCATAAACTGGTATTTTCAAAGGGAGAAAATGTTGACTTAAACTAAGCCTCCATCTTAACCTATCCCTAGCATCTTTCTCTGACACGCCAACACTTCATCCACGAATCTCCTCCGCTCCTCTCCTAATATCGGTCAACTGTTCAGCATCCTTTGTCCATTATATCCACCATCTATTCTCTGGATGTGTCCAAACATCTCTAACGTTGCCAGTTTTCTCTCCTGACTTTTTGCCATTACCCAAACTATACAGCTTTGGTGATGTGCAACCTGTAAGAATTAGTTAAAAGCCTTTCTGTTGTGTCTTTTTATTCTAACTACAGACTCCTGCCCTGCCTTCTCTCTCACTGCCTTCAAACATGACTTCCCCCTTTTCTTTTCCTTTCTCTTCAGACAGCAGTAGCACAGTTTCCACCAGCATGCTGTTGGAAAAAAGGGGGGGGGAAAGTTATATGATGTGTGTCAGTTAGAATAATTGCTTACTTAATTATTCTATACATGCAGGTGTTCACAAACCAGTGAATAACATATTGTCTCAGTACTTTTATGCTGGATGGCTGATAGAACACTATCTATGTCTGTGACAGATTTGACAGGATTTGTATTTCTTCTAAATGTATATAACTGTGATTCTAAATAATTTGTTATTTGCTCAGTTTATTATTATAATTTTGTTTTACAGTGGTGTGTGATATAAATAGCTAAAGCTATTACTTTTAACCATGCAGGACTTTTTGCAGGTCAGTTACCAAATTCTGCACTTTTTCCTTTAGTGTCTCAGTTTCACACTGAGTCAAACATTTCTTTGTGTGCAGAGATTTATAAATGAGATGAAAACAATGTAAATGCACATTTTTGTTTTGTGTTTTATGCAATTCATTGGACAGATTTCATTAAACAGGTCCTTGTTCAGTCTTTATGTAAATTTTAGGTTAATAAAAACCCTCATGCAAAAAAATAATAATAATAATAATAAAATATAGAAAATGTTTAGAAAAGGCCAAGGCTCCTTTGCCATCGAACTATGAAAATTGTAAACATAAAAACAAAATATTAAAATCACAAGCTTGTTATTTACAATATCACTGCAGTGGTAATGTTCATATTTAAACACTCTAGAACATGTCTGTGCATTCATTTGGATTATTATTGGCATGAGAGCGAGAAGTGGGCAGGTCAATACTGATGTTGTCAGTTCAATACAACAGCAGTGAAACATTAAAAAGCAATGATCCCATAATTTTGTAACACAGTTTCCCGTTGTTCATGATTGATTGCAAGGGTGCACATAAAATACAATAATTACACATCGATCTCCTTCCTCCCAAGTGTCCTTAGTCTTTTCTGCCTAGGCAAGTCAAATGCTGCAAAAACTACTTCAACCAAACCTCAATTTCCCTGGTCTCCTTTCACCAGCTGCACATTTCTCTGTTTAAGCAAAATGTTGTCTTTGGTGTGATTTGGGACACAGAGATCTGTCACGTCTCTGGGATCATGAGGCAGTTTAAGTGGAAACGGGTGCGTACACATAACAGGAGCCAAGAGCTGAAATCAAATGCTTCATCTGCAGCCTCCCTTGTCTCCTATAAAGCATTCAGACTTGTCACAACCCTTGAATGCAATGTTACTTTTGTAGGGAAATGAAAAAAACAAAAGTTTCTCAGTGGGTTGAGAAAAGAGATCCATTTCAGAATTGACAATCACACAATGTAATAGCTGCTTAATGGCTTTTCTGAGCCTGAGGGTTGAGTAATCTACTCACAGTCAAGTCAAGCTTCTTTTCAAGAAAAATAAAGGATTTAAAAAGTTTCAAATGGGTTTAAAACTGTTGCGCTATAATGGGCCTGGCAAAAAGTATTTGCTGCTAGCTGCCCGATACTACATTACCTATCTGCTGTTGAACATCCCCAGGCAGTATGGTTTAAATTTACTTTTCTCTTTAAGAAAAATAAAGGCTAAAAAGAAGCCTCAGAGCTAGTTCACATCAACAATTTTTTATTTTTTATTATTTTTTTTATTTTCACTTGCTATACATCAACAATTTTTAACATGTGTTTAAATTAAGCTGTGACTTATTTAGTGCTATGTTCTCCACGTTCTGGATAATTACACTCAAACGCACACACACACACACGCACACGCACACACATAATATAGTGTTAGTTTCCATCCGACAGATATGGACATAGGGAGCAGAGTATTTAAACGAATCATCCAAAAGTGATTTACTAAGCTTTTTGCACTTTTTTAATGATGAAAAAAGCATATCTTATTTTGTGCCTGAAATAGGTATGATAGTTGGCAGCACAAGCATTAATTTATTTGAAATCCCGGGGGCTGATTTTCATAAGAACAAGCATGTAATTGGCATGGATAGATCGCTTAAAGCTATGAGCATGGTTTTAAAAGTTTGGCTCTGTCTTGTAGTTCTTCACTGTGTCATCACCACGAATGTTCACTGCTTTTATATTGTAACAGAGCAGAACTGTTAACATGGAGAACCAGAGGGAGGTGGTGAATATTTGCACCATGTAAAATGCATAGAAGCCAGGGTAGAACAGGTGCTAAAAGGTACTATATACCAGTGGTTGTGGTGACTTTTACAAAAAGGCAAGCAGGGACAACACTTATCTAATCAATCAAATCATTGAGCACTGTGTAACATGGCAAATTGTCAATATCTAAAATCAATTGATTATCATCATTGTCAATGAAAAATTCTTTATTAATCCATTGAAAGTAAGTTACATATGCACATGTGGATAAAATCATATTAGACTTACAGCAGCTTGTATAAAGGGCCTGCTGAGGCACTCAGACTTGCACTTAGGTGCACTCACTTTGACTAACGGTGCTACAGTTGGTAACCTCCATGGCATGAAGTGGGAGTATGGGGTTATTCATAACTGATTTCAGCTTCAAGAGCATCCTTCTCACCACCACCTGCTGGACTCTCTCAAGCTCAAACCTGACCACAGGGCTGCCCTTCTTGTCTGCTCTGTTAATATCTGCTGTGTGAACACCTTCTCCCCAGCTGCTCACAGCAAAAAAGCATTGGCCACCAATACATTGCAGACACTTACTGTCAAAGGTATCTATGGTTGAAGACCACTGCCACCTCAGTAACCTAGATGGTCATTTATGTTGGTTGGGTCCTTCTCCTACCTCCTCATGAAATGCACAACCATATCCTCGGGTTTTGCAATGTTAAGATGGAGATGACTGCATTTACTCCAATACATAAAGGAAGCAGCAGTCAGTGTGCTGGAAGTCTGCCTGACAGAAGGTAAAAAGAAACATGGCCAAAATTGTTCCTTGCGGTGCCCCTGTGCCACTCAGGTTTGCTGCTCTGAGGACCCACATAGTCCAAACACAACTGCTCTCATAGGAATGCAAGCAGAACTTAGTCTGCCTAGTCTAAATTGTCAATATGTCTAGTCTCTCCAGACTTCAATCATCCAATCCAGTAAAAGAAACAAAATGTGTCAACAGCAGAATAAGCTATTTGGCATCAGCAAAGTTTTTCATGGGTTAACCACATCCACAACCAATTCCTTTTTTATTATAAATGTAGCACCACTTAAGGGGAAATGAACAGGCTTTCCAACTCTAGCTAGAAGCATTTTTAGAACAAGGAAAGAATCGACCAAACACAAACACAAATTTCCTTTATTTTCCTTGACAATTTGCATATTAACGATCAAGGAACTGACCTCACAGCCCATTGTTCATTCATTGGGCTGGTTTCAGTTATTGTGTAATGTACTGTTTATAAGGTTGGGGAAACCTGCAGTCACTTGGATGAGTGATGAAACGTTTCTCCCATTGAAAATGTTAAGTCCAGATGAACAGAATCAACCTTTTGAGATTTGCTTACCTGGATGATTGAGCATGCATCAAGACAGAAATTTTCTTAGTTTTGGTGCTAAGTTTACTTGTTCTACACATTTTACAGGTCAGATGTTATCTCAATGTAATATCACTGTGTTTCATGTTAATATCCTGAAAGCAGACTTTCTCTTGATGAACCCTCCACTTCATCTCAGCTGTGAGATTCAGCCATCATTGGAAGAGTGTATAGATAACCTTTAGCTTCAGCATTGATCTTAATTGCCGTGTTGTTTGCAGAGAAACACATTTGTGAAACCTACACAAACATTATGTTTTTCAGCACTTTAATAGCTTTCTCCCATTTGTTCTTTTAGTTTAGGAACTTCAAATTTACACCACTCTTAGCAGTTTACATTAGTCATTGTTAAAAATGAATTGTCTGTGTTTAGAAATTATATTACAGTTAGTAGATCACTCATGGAGCTTCTCACTCCCATTGGCACATTTCTTACAAACCTTATTAAATCTGGCCTGAAAATAATTGCTGAAAACTAATATGTGGTACTGCTTCCTTCAGAATGTAAAATAACTGATGGATAAAGTGGCACAGGGGAATTTGTACAGCTTAGAGTCATGGAAATTTCTATTTAATAGGAATGCATGGTTAAAACAAGTTTAAAGGAGTTTAAAACTGTTGGTGTAGGTCTAAGAGAATGGCTGCAAGTGTTTGCTGCTAACTATAGTGTCCCAACTCATCTGTCTGCTTTTCCAGGCAGAGCCATCTTGTGTTTACCAGGTGTGTACTGTACTAATACAAAGAAGAGGTTCCTATGACAATTTCCCTTAAAGTTTCAAAACAGAGGGGCGCCTGCCAGGCACCTTTTGGCACTCAACGAATCGTGTTTACATGGACCAATGCGATTTATAGCTCCTGCCAATGACTGTTTGACAGGTTTCCTGCACACAGTGATATATTCTGCCTCACTGGAGTGGTGCACAGTACGGTCGCCCACCTCTATCATCATGATCTACACGTTTCTCCAGATTTGCAAACTTTTTAAGGATCTGCAACGAGCAGTGTCGTCCTGTAGGCTTCTTCTGTTTGAGTAAAGCTTGAGAAGTAGCTGGCGGAACATTTGAAAGGGAATGCTGACCCACTTAGCTCTCCAGTTAAGCATGCGAGGTCTGTGGGAACACAAACACATTCAGGCAAAAGCATGCAGACACACTGATGTGAACACATACACCTCAGAAAAGATAACACATTCCCCCCGCTGGTAAACAAGAGCCTGGGAAACAATAAAAATAACTTTAATGTATTCACGGACGAGGCTTTGTGAGGCTTTTGCACAGCGAGAGCTCCGACTGCTTCACTCCATAACAATGCTGCCTCTAAGTCACTGATACCTGAGGTTGAGTTTTTCTGTCTGTATGTTGTGTGTGTTCACATGCCTTGAGGTGGCTATGCTACGTGCATTGGTATCACGCAAAGCTGGATTCCATTGGTCCTGCCTCTGAGCCAGTGACACCTTCTTGTTTTGCTTTTGCTTTGATGTGCTGTCTTATTTTAACAAGTTCTTCTTTCTTCTTTCGGTTGCTTCCGCTGCACAGGACGGCGACTGGATACTGTGTGGTCAGTGGTTTACATAATAAATCCCCAACCACATTCACTCAACCCCTGCCTGGTCTTTAAATAGACTTTTCATGAACTTATTTTAAATACAGAGCAACAAATTCTTATTTACTCAAAAATGTATTTCTAACTGTGAAGCAAATTCTTGACTTTTATTGGTTATTTCTTGAGGGGGGAAAAGCAATAAAATTAGCTTTTCAACAGACTTCTTCAGTTTGGGCTCATCCCTTGTGATAACTATTGAAAGTATTGTTGATTTTATGCCCTTCTAATCTCCACAAACTTCTTCTCTGCATATACTCATCTGAGTCTGTTTAGAATTTCCAGTGCATATATTCAACTGTGGGAAAAGCACTGTAAAGCCTCAGGCTGAAATAAATAGTTTTAAACTACATGTGCATACATAAATTGAACTGTGCTGTGTACCTGTTAATAAATATCAGCACTTGACAAAAGTTCGAGTTATATAAAGAACAAGTTGGAGAATTACAAATACAGACAGTTGCCTTCCTTTTCTTTAACACGCAAGAAGCCAAATTTACACAACTAAAATCTGTGTTTAGATTTTCTTTTCAACTTCTTCAACATTATACTCAGAGGAAATTTGTTTATATGAATTGTATGGCAACTTTATAACAAGTCTGAATAAAATTTGTTTAAAAGCATTTGGGTTCATATGGAAAAACTGCATAATATGCAATTATATAACGTAACACTGATTAAATATGCAGTGTACCCAACTCCAAGGTTCTAATTCAATTCTTCATTAGCTGCTCTTCAAGAGAAGCTTCAACAGTGAGAAATCCAATGAGTAAAAAACATCTATGCACTTTTGAAAAGCTACAGCAAAATACCCCAGCGATCTGTGCTCCATAGATATGGGATGTTTTTGGATTTTAACTGTTTCAAATAACACTGTTACATATACACTGCAAGCCATACTGCTTTCACACCAGTTATAGTTTAAAAAAAATTAATAGAATCTACTCAGTTTCTTTGGCACATAGCTCAGTTAGTAATTCAGTTGTATTCCTTTTTATGCTGGGATACAGTGGGGCAAAAAAGTATTTAGTCAGCCACCGATTGTGCAAGTTCCCCCACCTAAAATGATGACAGAGGTCAGTAATTTGCACCAGAGGTACACTTCAACTGTGAGAGACAGAATGTGAAAAAAAAAATCCATGAATCCACATGGTAGGATTTGTAAAGAATTTATTCGTAAATCAGGGTGGAAAATAAGTATTTGGTCAATAACAAAAATACAACTCAATACTTTGTAACATAACCTTTGTTGGCAATAACAGAGGTCAAACGTTTACTATAGGTCTTTACCAGGTTTGCACACACAGTAGCTGGTATTTTGGCCCATTCCTCCATGCAGATCTTCTCGAGAGCAGTGATGTTTTGGGGCTGTCGCCGAGCAACACGGACTTTCAACTCCCGCCACAGATTTTCTATGGGGTTGAGGTCTGGAGACTGGCTAGGCCACTCCAGGACTTTCAAATGCTTCTTACGGAGCCACTCCTTTGTTGCCCAGGCGGTGTGTTTTGGATCATTGTCATGTTGGAAGACCCAGCCTCGTTTCATCTTCAAAGTTCTCACTGATGGAAGGAGGTTTTGGCTCAAAATCTCACGATACATGGCCCCATTCATTCTGTCCTTAACACGGATCAGTCGTCCTGTCCCCTTGGCAGAAAAACAGCCCCATAGCATGATGTTTCCACCCCCATGCTTCACAGTAGGTATGGTGTTCTTGGGATGCAACTCAGTATTCTTCTTCCTCCAAACACAACGAGTTGAGTTTATACCAAAAAGTTCTACTTTGGTTTCATCTGACCACATGACATTCTCCCAATCCTCTGCTGTATCATCCATGTGCTCTCTGGCAAACTTCAGACGGGCCTGGACATGCACTGGCTTCAGCAGCGGAACACGTCTGGCACTGCGGGATTTGATTCCCTGCTGTTGTAGTGTGTTACTGATGGTGACCTTTGTTACTTTGGTCCCAGCTCTCTGCAGGTCATTCACCAGGTCCCCCCGTGTGGTTCTGGGATCTTTGCTCACCGTTCTCATGATCATTTTGACCCCACGGGATGAGATCTTGCGTGGAGCCCCAGATCGAGGGAGATGTATCAGTGGTCTTGTATGTCTTCCATTTTCTGATGATTGCTCCCACAGTTGATTTTTTCACACCAAGCTGCTTGCCTATTGTAGATTCACTCTTCCCAGTCTGGTGCAGGTCTACAATACTTTTCCTGGTGTCCTTCGAAAGCTCTTTGGTCTTGGCCATGGCGGAGTTTGGAGTCTGACTGTTTGAGGCTGTGGACAGGTGTCTTTTATACAGATGATGAGTTCAAACAGGTGCCATTCATACAGGTAACGAGTGGGGGACAGAAAAGCTTCTTACAGAAGACGTTACAGGTCTGTGAGAGCCAGAGATTTTCCTTGTTTGAGGTGACCAAATACTTATTTTCCACCCTAATTTACGAATAAATTCTTTACAAATCCTACCATGTGGATTCATGGATTTTTTTTCACATTCTGTCTCTCACAGTTGAAGTGTACCTCTGGTGCAAATTACTGACCTCTGTCATCATTTTAAGTGGGGGAACTTGCACAATCGGTGGCTGACTAAATACTTTTTTGCCCCACTGTATAAATGGTAAATGGACTGATTCTTAAATAGAGCTTTTCTTTTCTACTGGAGCACTCAAAGCACTTTATACAATGGAATTCACCCATTCACACACATTAGTTCAGGCAGTTTTTTCCCCCTATGCTTAAACGCTTTGTATCAAACACCGGAGAACAACATGGGTCTGGTGTCTTGCCCAAGAATATTTGGCATGTAGCCTGAAGCAGAAGCTACCTTAATGTCATACTGTTTCAGAAGGGTTGTGATTATAATGTTACGATGTACCTACAGCATAGATTTACTGGGCGATCGTGGCTCAAGAGTTGGGAGTTCGCCTTGTAATTGGAAGGTTGCCGGTTCGAGCCCCGGCTTGGTCAGTCTCGGTCATTGTGTCCTTGGGCAAGACACTTCACCCGTTGCCTACTGGTGGTGGTCAGAGGGCCTGGTGGCGCCAGTTTCTGGCATCCTCGCCTCTGTCAATGCGCCCCAGGGTGGCTGTGGTTACAAGGTAGCTTCCCATCACCAGTGTGTAAATGGGTGGATGACTGGATGTGTAAAGCACTTTGGGGTCCTTAGGGACTAGTAAAGCGCTATACAAATACAGGCTATTTAGATTTAATATACATTTTTCCTTAACCTGTGACCAGTGTTTGTATGACTTTCTATTTATTGAATTTGTCTTTTTCCAAAGGGGCTATGTTCGTATAGCATTGATTATAGATTGATTTATAGAATATTCTATTTCTATAAATCTGGTAAAAAAAGTACTTTTAAATAGAGTCAAATTGTGTCCCTGTTTCCCAATAGTGTATTCCCTTCTATTCCCTACTACTCTCTCCTTAAAATATACTAAATGTACTAAATGTATAACACACCTGATGTGATTTTGGACTTAGAAACAACGCTACCTTCGCTTCATTTTAATAAATTTATTTCAATGGACTTTTGGGAAGAATTGTGAATTAAAGTCCCTGAACATTGACTTTTCTCCATGGGGTGTAGTCTTTGATGATTGAGCATTTCATTAATTAGCCAGCCAGAATGCCGAGGATGGCAACTTGCCGACAGAGATGAGGCATAAGCAGGTAAGCATATTGGCCATGTATGCAAATTAGAGCATGTTTAATGAGATAATACCCCATTTGCATTTTTAAACATAATATTTCAGAAAAACTTGCAGCACACAGAAAAATAAATAAATAACTGCTAATATAAGAAATCAAATGGGGAAGTTTAGTGTTGATGTCTGTTAATTAGAATGTATAACCTTAACTCGTGTTTTCGAGTAATTTTGGAATACAAATCTTCAAAAGCAGTTTTGCAATTTATTTTTCTCTTACTGAACTTTTGCAAAACTTTTAAATTCAATAGCATTAACCTACTTCCAACTTTTCCGTTTCCTAACTATATTCTGAAGGCTTTTCACAGAGGGGCTTGTTCATGTATCCGTCTGCCTGTCAGTCTCATTTATAGAACATTTTATTACCAAAACGATGGCTAAGTTGACTTTTTCAGGATGTTGACAGAATTTTCTGATTTATCGAGTCAAGAAACCAGATATTTAAAATCCTGTCTGTAAAAAAACAAACAAATAAAAAAACATTGAATATAATTCACCAACGAACTGAAACAAAACCTTCCGTGCTGGCGTTATCCAGTGTTCAGATCTGGAAAAGACATGCAAATTTGCACATATTTAGATACATAATGACTGGTTTGCATATTTGAAAATAAAATTTTAAAAAGGGGGGCAGTACAAAAAGAACAAATGTCTTAAGTAATTAACTGGGGAAACTTCATGTTGATGTTAATGCTTGAGCATAATTTGTTTTCCTATTATGAATGTTTACAACACATATTTTCAAAGGCTGCTTTCTCAAATCTGTTTTTCTTATTCTGAGGAGGAAATCCTAACTTCAGCAGGACTATTATAGATTTCCACTTTTATATTTGTCTACATTCTGAAGTTTTCTACAGAAAGGTTTTTTCATATAAAATTGAGAGCCTGATTTCCTGAACACTTTGCCACTAAAAAGATGGAAAAATCAGTTTTCCCAAGGCTGTTGACAAGATTTTCATAATTTAAAGAGTTATCTATAATCCTCCGGCTGTGAAAACCTTAAACTCTTGCTTCATTTCAAACAAGTCTGTCTCCTTCTCCTTACCCACAACTTGTCATGTCAGATGGCTGCCCTGAATTTGATTCTGCTGGTGGTTTCTTCCTGTTAAAATTTTTTTCTTCCCACTTTCGCCATGTGGTTGCTCACAGGCGGTCGATTGTTGGCCTTTTATCTGTTTTGTAGGGTATTTACTAGGGGTGCAACGATACACAAAATTCACGGTTCGGTTCGATACTTTGGTGTCACGGTTCGATATTTTTTCGATACAAAAAAATGTTCATGCATTTTTAATTTGTCATTTATTAAAATTATAAATATATATTTTAACTCAAAAGTACAGTTTTTAAATTTAACCCTAACCCTTGTGCGTGTTTTTTATTTTGACAGCGAATGCGCACCTGCGGACCACTTATGTGCAGCCCTGGTTATTTAGCTCATCATATTGCAGCCACAGAAATTCTTTTGTCCATGAAACCATAAAGCTGCACTTTCTTTTTGCCTTATAGTCTGATTTGTCATAACTTCTCCGTTTTGTGGTAAGCTTTTCTTTGGCTGTCACTTCTTCACCCTGACCTGTCTTATTTGGCTCAGCAGAACTGAAATATATATCCTGCTGCTTTTACACACGCACTCACATAAGCTCAGCGATTCTCTGCGCGATCAACCTCTCACATGTTTAAGCTTGCTGCGGGAGATTTCACTTGTCATGTTTGCATAGTAAGCTAACAATTAATAAGACGATGTCAGAGGAATTGGTGCACAAATTATCATCACTCACAGATCAGTGCTGTCGCTCTCTATACACAGTTCGCACGATTGCAAAGTGAAAGCAAAAAAACAAGCGCAAATTCAAACGCGACTTCAATATGTCACATATTGACAGTGGCTCACCGATGCCAATGACATAATTACCCAGCTACATTTCTGAAAGAATGCAAAAGCATTGACATATATTTTTCCTACAATAGCCCGACGGGCAGGGAAGAGATAGATTTTGGTAGCCCGACTGAAAAAATCGCTAGCTCCAGGACGTCGGGCTAGCGATATTGCAAGCCCTGTATCTGATTGAGGAATCACTCATCTTTGGAAAAGAGAGTTTATTACAGAGAAATGTCTCTTTCCAAAATAAAAGCTATACTATCCGCTTCTTCTGGGCTATATTCTCAGCAGCATAAGGAGAATCATGTGCTAACAGCTGTCTAAATGACTCGGCTAAAGTTAGTAGCATGCTTGCTTGTTTTTTTCCTGCTTCCACTTGTCTTTGCACTAGGATGATGTCGGCGTAAGTCCATGACTCGCTTACCTTCAGGTCATACGTCACATGAAAACCAAAATAATTCCAAACGCCAGATCTGAATGAGGGTGGGGGAGGTTCAATTTGCCATGTTGCAAGGAGAGCTTAACTTCTGTCTCGCTAGCTTGCCCTGCGCTCTTCCTTCTGACTATGCTGTCTGTGTGGAGCGCTCAGTGGATCTGCGCTCGACAGTGCAGCCTAGGCGGAGTAGTCGAACACAGATTCACTGAGCGCTCAACACAGACAGCATCGTCAGAAGGAAAATTGATAAAATAAATTACAAATGTTGTATTGTTCGATACATATGCGTACCGAACCGAAAGCACTGTATCGAACGGTTCAATATCGATACGAATATCGTTGCACCCCTAGTATTTACCTTACAATGTAATGCGCCTCAGGTGACTGTTGTTGTGCTTTGACAATATATAAAACTGAAGTGAATAGAATTTTTTAGCACACAGATATCATCCTGTCTTTATCCAATATTCATTATGCAGTGGTATACCTAATCAATCAATCAATCAAGGCTTTATTCGCCACGTGCAGGTTGCCCTGCAGTGAAATAGGACACCCCCCCCCCCCGACCTTACACACACAACACAGACATCACATGGGGATACAGGTCGGAGATCGGTAGCGTTACAGAAAAAAACACTGAAATATACACTACAATGGGAAAGTACAAGAGGAAAAAAAGAGACCTCTACTCATGCTGGGCTCCTGGGAGGACAGCATGAGAACAGGAAACAAAAAAACTCCTCTGCACAAAAAAGCACATAAATGTCCACAGCACAACATTATGGAACATTTGACAAGCCACAGGGTCGAGTGGAGGGTGAGGAGTAATCCGAAGCAAACACAGCAGCCATCCTGCCACTGCGCTACCATTCCAGCGTGGGCTCAGACCCGCCGTGTTCCCAGGAGGGAACAAGCATCGAAGGCGTTTGGAAAGGGAGGGGGGATGAGTGTGTGCATATCAGTGTATATGTATGTGTGTGCGTGTCCAGAGTTCAGCTGAGACAGTGTCCTTCGCCCTGCTAGGCTAAGTAAACAGTCTTCCAGCCCACCCAGGTGGCCTTGCATGGAATGGGAAGGAAAAGTGTGAACACAGTCGTTATCAGGGTGGGGTGTTTTTGTTCGGCTCCAGCCTTGCCCCCGCAGCTGGCGCCAAAAGGGTATCCACATGAAGTGATGGTGGTTTTTACTTTAGTGCGAACAGCTCATATGAATTTCAAAGCAGTTCTACAGTCCAACACTGGTCTCTCAATCTCCCGTTGGAGAGCCGCGAGCTTCGCCATACTTGCGTTCTGTGATGTTGTCATTCTTGTGCTCAAAGAGCCGATTCTGAGAACTCACGACAGTGTGCCTCCCCAAGATGTCATCCAATTTGCGCTCAGATGTTATTCCAAGCTAGCCCTTCTGAGATGTAATCCAGTCTGCAGTCAGAGATCTTATTCTGAGTATTCACAGCAGCCGTAGCCTTTCCAAGATCTTATCCGTGCTGCACTCAATGAGCCCATTTTGAGAAACTCACGCCTCTCCCATCATTTCAATCCCAGCGGGCAGCTTTGTGGGGGTTTGAACAGCTGGTTCCGCTTCCTTAATTCTCTGATAAGTCAGGGCCAAGCCAGCTCCGAACAGCAAGAACCCTATTATCATGGTTCCGAATAGGTAGATATCTTCAGCACTCAGGCTCACCCAAGCCCAAACTTCTCGTTGAGAAAGGGGTGTCAATTGCATTTAGGGACCAGTTGATCAAATCCATAATTCCTCTTTTAGGTTTTAGAGAACAGACTGTGAGAGAGTGTTCCAGGGAAAAGTAATACAAGAAAACACGAGGCTAGACAAGGACATAAGAGGCTAAGCAGGGACGCTAAGGGAGAGGAGGAGGAGGAGAAAAGTGCGACCGCCTTCGTCAAGAGCAAGACCAGACGAATGCAACGTGGTATATGATGATGACTCATTTGTATATTCAAACCTAACATTTCAAAAACATTGCAACAGAAATAGCATCTATACACTTTAATACCAAAAGCATTTGCTTGTCTGCCTTCACATGCATATGAGCTTGAGCAACATTTTTAGTCCACAGGGTTTAAAAGGATGTTAGTCCACCCTTTACAGCTATAAGAGCTTCAACCCAGTTTTTCACAAACTTAGGATTCTGTTTATGGACATTTTTGATTTTCTTCCAGAATCACATTTGTGAGGTCAGACACTGATGTTGGATGAGAAGTACTGCCTCACACTCTCTGCTCTACTTCATCCCAAAGCTGTTCTATCAGGTTTTTAATCGTATCAATTTAATACATCACTAAAATGGATTTTAATGAGTTTTTGAGTTCTTTTTCCAGAGTGGATTGGAATGATTGTACAACATACATCTTGATAATGATGAATCACCAGCTGGTGACCACATGTCACAAAGCTGATGATTTTTGAAAAAAACAAGAATTAGGTGCACGCATTTGAATTTATTTTGAATTTTCTCTAATCCACATAAGGTCAAAATTATAACTATTCCCAAATACTGAAGAAGTAATTACTGTTCATCCAGACCTAGAAATTCCTGCTGAAACTTTACCTTAATTTTATTTTACTTATTTCAACAGACCTTTAGGAGGAATTGCAATGAAAGGCTCAGGGTGGAATGCTGTTCTCCACGGGGTGTAGTCTTTGATGATTGAGCATTTCATTAATTAGCCAGTCAGACTGCAGACGATGGCAACTTGCAGAGGCGTAGGTGTATCATGCAGGGAGAGGAATAATATGAACCCAGATGAGAGGAGAGATGACACGTCCATCAACCAGTAATTCCAAGTCACTTGTGTGAGAAGTCGCAGAATGTTTACTGCTAATGCGGCCAGCATTGAGTTGAAAGATTTTAATTTGTAGTTTAAACTCTCAAAATTTTAGTCACAGTTTTTTTCCAAATTAGCTGCATGAAGATTTAATTACTGTCTGCCCTAATGTGGCCAGAATCAGGACTATAATTTACCGTATGTGGTTACTTACCCGTGAAATGAAGGGAAATAAACCTTACCATCGAAGTGCTTTTCAAGCAAAGTTTTCTTTCAGAAGAGGTGGGAGAACACTAGCACATATTCAGTTTGGTCTAAGAGGAAATAGGATTATGACAGGAATAATCACATGTAACTATCAGCAATCCATCAATGCTATAAATTTAGTTATTCTGATATGGGAACACTGGTACAAGCCATTTCCACTGTTAATATTTTTCCATATCTTATCAACCATCACCTTTCTACAGAGGTAATTGTTCATTGGGAAACATATTAAAGTGATCTGACAAACCCTGAAGGTTCTGCTTTAGTGAGATTGTGTAACTATATAAACTCTGAATGCTGAGTGATGTCAGAGAACGGATTCATAATCTTGAAAGTTACAGTTTTTATAACTACAGCATAACAACGTTTTTTTAAGTGTACAACTAAGCAAAAAAGTTTTTTTTATTTTAAACATACACACATTCATTCATTTATTTCAAGATTGCTCTACTTTGTAGCTCTAAATACTTCATGTGATTAATGCTGAGATGTTAATTTAGTTCACAAATGTAGTAGAGTGCTCCATTTGTTCAGCAGTTTTCCCTCAATAAGTTGCTAAGTCATTATGAGAGACTAAAAATAACAATGCTAACAGTTTAGGGGACATGCTGCACTTACACAAGTTACTGCGTGAAGGGAGTGTATGTAAGTGAGTAACTTTATGTAAGAAATGATTAGTCTGCATCAGTTAGAGAAAACATTGTGACTGACTTTCAGAAAGCTTAAAACTATCCAATAGTAGGTCTACATATTGTCTAAGTGCTACAGACATCTACCTCCTAGCTCTTGAGGAAATGACAATTTCAACCTGCAATTTTGTAAAAAGTGGAGAGACTCGACGACTGTTAAAATCTCTGTTGTATGAGAAAGAACAATGTTTTTAAGCTTTTCCTCTCTTCTGTTCCAAGTACAGAAAGCCCTGATGATTTTAGCACTGCTTCTGTGTAACAGTGTGACACCATTCAAGTCTGCTCATTTATGTCTATTCTCCATTGCCCACTCCTGAACTCAAGAAGCACCATGGGAAAGCTTGTGGATGGTGTAAAACACAACCCAAGAAGAGTCTATAATGATTGTTACTATATCTATTTCAGACCCAGGTCTGACATTCTTTTTAAGGCAAATCTAACCTTCCCTGAATGAGAAATATTTAATTTGTATAACCATGTGCCTCAAATATTGGTGTGTTTGTGTAAAAATATCTATTAAACTCGAAAACCAAGGATCTTCGGTTCATATAGAAAGGCCACAAATGCAGACAGTGCTGAGTCTATGGTTTAATTCCTGCCAAGCTGGAGTTTTACTATATGTTCCCCTGATATCTTACCCCACGTGTCTTATCTCATTTATTTATAATATTTCAATAACAATAATAAAAGGATGTATTTTGGTGATCTCTGTAGAAGAGAGTTTGGCCAAAATGTAAATTTACAGTACTATATTTCAGTGACATTTGGCTTTTATAATAAGGCAAGCAGAGACAATGCATATTTCTTTACTTGGTAACTCTGTTTCCACATGATGTGCAGATCATAACTGATCTCAGAGCAGTAAAAGCAGAGCCAGTGGCAGCTTGCCTTGCATGCTAGTTTTGCACCAGTTTCCCGTCAAAGGCTTATTTAGCTTCTCAAGTCTCAGCTTCTCAAGCTCAGACCTTTGTTTATAAAAAAAAAAAACAGACATGCCTGTGAAAATGAGAGATGCTACATTTTTCAGTGGAGTGAGAGGGAGTAAGCAGAATTAAGCCTGCTTCTAGAGAAAGTAGCCAACTAGGTCCACAAGATGGCATTAATTTAAAGGATGGCTGCAAACTAGCCAGAAGCTTTATGAAAAAACACAGTCTGCTATGTAAGGACTGAGATTACTTTAATTGTGGTAGGTATAATTAATGTCTGTGTTTAGATTTCAGTGGACAAGCATTCCTGCCTTGCTTACCCTGATGGAACACCTTTTCTTTTTTTTATCCCAAAAGTTGGGAAATCACTATGTTGCTGCAGTGAACGTTTTTATCCCTTGTTTTAACTACTTAACTACTCGAAAACACGAGTTAAGGTTATACATTCTAATTAACAGACATCAACACTAAACTTCCCCATTTGATTTCTTATATTAGCAGTTATTTATTTATTTTTCTGTGTGCTGCAAGTTTTTCTGAAATATTATGTTTAAAAATGCAAATGGGGTATTATCTCATTAAACATGCTCTAATTTGCATACA
>NW_024582758.1:271495-272695 GCF_018398535.1 Haplochromis burtoni
TCTATAAACAGCATTCTCACATAGTTCCCACATCCCTCATCTAGATGGCTCAGTGTGGTATGCAGGACCTGTGCTACAGCATCTCCGGTGGATCTGTTTGTCCGGTATGCAAACTGCAGTGAATCGAAGTCGGGAGGAAGAAAGGAACTGATAAAGGGTTTCATGAGCCTCTCAAAACACTTCATCACTACAGATGTTAGGGCTACTGGGCGATAATTATTTAGGCTAGCTGGGCGGGTGTTCTTCGGGATCGGAACAATCACTGATGTTTTAAAGCAGGTGGGGACTACCTGCTGAGCCAGAGAGGCATTGAAGATACTAGTGAAAACTGTGGTCAGCTGATCTGCACATACTCTTAGCACACGTCCCGGTATGCTATCTGGTCCCGCTGCCTTCCTGCAGTTTGTTGCCCTCAGAGCTCTCCTCACATCATGCTCAGAGAGTATCAATGGTGCTGGTTCAGCAGCGGGGGCAGGTGCAGAGCTCTGAATTGCCACCACAGCAGGCACCTCGAAACGCGCAAAAAAGGCATTGAGGTCGTCAGCTAATTCCGGTTTCATACATCTCACAGTGCTGGGTTTATAATCTGTGATTTTTCGTAGCCCGTCCCATATACGTCGGGAGTCACCATGTTGGAAGTGCGACTCCACATTGTCCTTGTAGCGCCTCTTAGCCGCTTTCACAGTCTTCCTTAGACCATAAGAAGCTGCTTTGTAGCTGGTCATATCGCCCAATGTGAGCCCATTTTTATAGGCAGTGGTCCGTGCTTTGAGAGCTCTCCTGACAGTAGAATCAACCCAAGGTTTTTGATTGGGTCATCCCCTCGGATTGTAGCCGAGGGGATGATGGTATCCACTAGCATTCCAATGAAGCTAATCACTGTCACCGGGGGTTCCTGATGAAGCCTTTGTTTATATTCCGGTGCGAGTAAGATGGCGGCGTGGTCCGATTTCCCAAAAGCCGGTAACGAGATGGCTTTGTAGCCACCTTTAAAAGGGCTGTAACAGTGGTCCAGCGTGTTGTTGCCTCTGGTGGGACAGGTGACATGCTGGTGAAAGTTAGGCATGACCTGTTTTAATTTACAACACTGTTGAGTGTTAAATTAACACTTTTGACAGTGTTATGTTTAAAAGTAACCTAGTCAGTTTTGAAGATTAACAAAGACTAACACTGAGCAGTGCTGATTTTCTAACACTGGAA
>NW_024582758.1:275276-289515 GCF_018398535.1 Haplochromis burtoni
TCTGGTGCAAATTACTGACCTCTGTCATCATTTTAGGTGGGGGAACTTGCACAATCGGTGGCTGACTAAATACTTTTTTGCCCCACTGTATATTCCTAGTGGACGAAGTGCAACATACAAATGTCTAATGTGTGTTTTTTGTACATTCATTTTTCTTAACAGAGAGTCTATGGAAGCAAAATGCCACACAACCTCAACGTTTACCTCTCTAGTGTTTCTGTGTGGTTGCATGTGCGAATACAACTCTCAACGTGGTCACATTTTTCAGTCCAATTGATCTGTTAATTAGCTTGACTGTGTTTTTGTTTCCAGGTGAATGTTTAGCTGGTTGTTTATTCAGCGCATTGAACACATGCCATGTCCAGGACTAATGAGGGTTCCTGTAAACACATCTCATTGGGTTTTTTATTGTTTTCTTTAGTTTTGTACCAAGGGATATTCCTCATCAGTGTTTAGCACATACATCGTATCCGACATGTAACAATCCCCTGATGAAAACAGTCCCCAACAGTGAAGTTTACTTTAATAAATTATCTGCATTTACATTGTACTTCACAGTCTTTCTCTCTTCCAAATTTACCAATGACAGTCGAGCTGCCACACAAGGTGCATGCCATCAGGAGCAACAGTAGGTTCAACCTGTGCGGTATACTCACCCTGGTAATCAACAATACTACAAGATGAAAAGCATCTTGTTTACAGAGAGGTCATGTCAGAACAAGTTACACAAGGAAAGCTCTTCCCTGCGTGCAAAGAGAGTAATTTATGTAATAGCCAGTGCAGGTATGGAAAAACAGGAAAGCCTCGAGGCTGGTGCATCAAGCAAGTGACAGTATGTGGATCATGAGACAAACTGTGTCAGCTAACACTCTGGGTATCAAACCTCTGAGACTAACAACAGTCCCCGAGCTATTACTCTGACACTGAACTGTTATCAAGTTATTTTGTGTTTACGTCAGAAATGTGGGTGCTACATGATTAATCATGAGACCTGCTAAGTCATCACAAGAGCAGGGCTGGGGAAACGTCCTAAAAGAGCGCTTTATTCTGCAAAAATCCAGAGCTGCACTCAAAGCTGCCTCTTTTGGACTTCCGCAGTCCTGAAGGAAGGCTATTCAGCGTCACATTTAGTGTTTGCTATCAGCTAATCAAAGAATTTGGCTCTTATTGTCAGTGAGTCACTGATTACTTTTACACCTGACAGAAAAGATGTAAATAGGCTCAGATATGTTTAGACATGCCCCTATAATGATATCTTAGCATTCTAAGGCCACAAGGCGCATGTCACTGCAATCCTGCAGCAAACCGTGCCCTTTTATTTCTTCGAGGGTTTGCAACCCTTTAAGTTAAAAAAAGGCACAAGCGAGGAGCTGTTCCCCTCAGTGTTTGGCTCAACTTCATCACAATCTTTACACAGCCGGAATTAAACATAGCCAAGAATGCGGATTTGATTTTTTTTTCCCTCACACAGGCATCAAAAGATAAATTCTATTGGAATAATCATTATTGAGTCCTTTTCGGGTATGTTTATATGTTTGTGCTTCCCTCTCCGAGGCAAAATCAAGGCGCATATTTAATGATGCCACATGTTCTCTTCAAATACATATCTGATCCGGCTCGCATGTTTTTTTATGCGCATTCGTGTTATCAATCACGTAAGGACACACTCTGCATATATGTTTCTTTGTAGAGATCAAAGGATAAACTAAATCGGCTCAATGACCTTAAAGATCAGTGCTCCTGTTCTAATCAGTTGGCAAACGTCTTTGAAGAGGATTTTTTTTCCAAAAGTGCAAAGAGCTTCAAAGATTATGCAACAGACAGGATTTCATCTCAGGTCCTCCACTTGGGAAACCAACGATTTAGCTGTCAGCAAAAGAGTGAATGAATCCTTCCTGGCCAAGGGAGATATTTATGCTTACAGGGTATCAGGCAGAGCCACTTCTCCCTTTCTCTATAAGAATTAAAACCCTGGAGGGTCTAAATGTGACCCTGAAAGGTCACAGATCACCTGTTTTACACCTGGACAAAGAGCCCACCCACTAAGAGAGGTTCCGTATGACCAGTTATGACCTGCAGGTATGTCAAATGTGATCCCAAATGTCCCTGCTGAGGAGACCGCAAAGAAAGATTTTTTCAAAGAGGCTTGTGGCATCTATGTTTTTGTTTACCTGAATCTGATTTTTTAAACACAAGTCTCATTTATACTGATTCATATATATACAAAATGATTACTTTTAGCCCTCTGTAACAGCCATGGCAGGACTCTATGCGTTTTCCCATTAAAGCTGGCGTGCTTCTAGGACTGTTTGTCTATAAAAACTTTTTTGTACACACTGTTTTAACATATTTGAATAATATCAAAATTTAGCAATAAATCCGGAATTAAAAGCAGACATTTAACAGACAGTCAGCAGACAGTTTAGCAGACAATTAAATATTTTGTGATAATTTACATTTTTATCCTTAAGTGGCCTTAAGTGAGTTTAGTCTTTCAGATCACTGTTTACCACATAATGCTGGATGTGGAGTGTCCATAACTGTTTGCTCTGGAGGAGGCTACAATAGTTGGAAAGAAGTCAGGTATGAGTCAGTGAGTCAGCCCGATTACAGTGATACTGAGGGGAGTTTCCAGAATTTGAGGATTTGAGAACGAGGATTTCCAGAACTTTTTGCTATTTTTGTCACTGTTAGCTGCTGTTAGCTGCTGTTAGCTGACGTTACTGAAACTTTCATTGAAGTGGATCTAATGCTGTGCATCTCAGACATTTAGCAAATAAAATCTCATATGATATGAGAATGCAAACAAACTGTTTATCAGAGGAAAGTGAGTTTCAGAACGCTCGAGCCTAATGTTAGCTTTCAGAATGTTAGCTTATAACCAGCTGTTGCTGTTAGAGCTGGTTCTTGTCGGCTATTTGACAAAAGGGTCGTGGGTTTGAAAATCAGTAATTGGCTGTAGGTGTGAATGTGAAAGGTTGTGTCATCCCCTGCAACTTACTGGGGAACTTTCCAGGGTGTACCCTGCCTCTAACCCAATGACAACTGGCACAGGTTCCAGCACCCCTGCAACCCCGAACTAGAGCATGGTTGGATGTACTGAGGACTTTGGACAGAAAGTGCAGTTCCCACCGCAATGCATTTGTTGCAAAGTTGGGCTGACAGTCAAATTTTTTTTTAAAAAGTGATTTGTTTCCACGAACATAAAGATTTTCATGACTATTTCACCTTTTGCCACAAGACAAGACTTGACCCTGAGAGGTTGAGAATCACCTGTCTAATGCCTGCAGCCTTAGCCCACCCACTGACAGGTGTTCCAAATGACCAGTCATGACCTCCAGGTAGATAAACATGACTCCAAATGTAGTTAACCACAGGGGACCACAAAGTGGGGCTTTATTATACAATATGTGACCGACCTCTATCAGCAGGCTGGTAAAGGAAGAAGGTAAGAAGAAATGGCCACTTCAGTACCTGCTCATGGCCATGATTTACCGCATATGGCTCCACTCTATAAAAACCATATGTTTTCTGTTTTTCCTCGCCTGGAATCCCTGTGAGGAGAAGTGCAAGCGGCAAAGTGAAAATCTATATCAACATAGCCATAGGTAAAAAAAAAAGCAAGTCACAAGGCTGGTAGAAAACAAACCCACATTCGTTCATATATCAGCCACACAGCTATAGATGGTTTTTTTTTTTTTTTTTTTCAATAACCAGGAACTGTAGGTATTGAGGCAGTGAAGCGAGAATCAAGGGAATCCATCAACATGCAGTAGCCACAAGTAACAAGAACCAGGATGAGCGAAGTTTCTCAGTTGCAACGCCAGCACAGTATACTCAATATCCACAGTGGAAGAATACCTACAGCCACCTCGCTGTGCTCAAGTAGCCTGCAGAGATGTAATATTAGATCACTGTGTAGCATAGTGTATCATCCTCCATCATGCTCACGATATATCAGATTTGATGTCCTTTCTCCTTAATTGCCGCATCTCTCTTACCCATCTGTGGCTGCTGGTGCTCTCCTGAGACCTGGCTGTGCTCGTTACAGACATATGTTGGGGAAAACAGCTTCTGAGGTAATGCATGGTATGTTAAAGATGTTTTTCTGACAGCCACAACTGGCAGTTGGGCTTTGAATATTACTGAGCAATCTGCTGTCTTACTCAAATTTTGAAATAAAAAAAAAAAGACTGTATGTTCAACAAGCCATAATTACAAAACTGCAGTGTCTGTGTTTTTTCCAACAAGCATCCTCAAAGGATTGTATGTGATAAATTGGTTCTTTTTCCAACTGGGTGATTCCTTGGCTGGGCCATAAGCTTTTTAAAGTCTGTTTCCTGTTCTGTACTACAAGGAGAATATATGAATATTGTTATCAGTATTCGCAGATACACGCACAAAGTTTACAGAAATTTAACCACTAAAGCCAGCTGAATTATGTTATTATGGATATGAGCATGCACGATGGTGTCCAGGACGCACTCACCCATGTTTACCTGCCTTGTAAGTGACAGTTATGGGAAGGTTTGCTTTTCATTTTGCTTCCTATGGAAGTGTGACAAGATCTGTTGATAGTTATATGGATTTTATATGAACATCTTTACATAAGGGAAGCCTGTGATTAAAGATAGGAGGTCCAGGAGTACAGGTACAGTAAGTACAGAAAAGCAAACAAGTTGTCATTCCTTTGGTGGCGTGTCATTATAATATGCATCTTTCCAATGAAGTCTACATGTTTCCACTTGCCCAGCGCCACTATGTTTCCAAAAACAACATAACAACGGGTTTTACTGAGCAGTGACTTGAACCTATCTAGCCTAACTGTCACGGTTTGCCGGGGCAAGCCGTGTGGAGGTGGAGAAAGGACCCAAAAGGCGGCAGCTCTGGTGCAGGTGAGTGTTTATTTACAGCAGTGGGTACAAACAGCAACGGGGTGTGAACATGAAACCGAAAACCTAAACTGGGTAAACTAACAACACAAACCAGGAATGACGGTGCAGGGAGATCTGGGGAAATACACATGAAGAGACGCAGGGAGACCGAGGGGAAACAACACAGACGAACCAGCAACTACTATGACAGAAGACACAACTTAAATACACTCAGAGAACACAGGGGGATTACATACAGGTGGGAACACAGCTGGGAGTAATTAACATGACGAGACTAGGGAGGCAAACTGAAAACACTCAAATAAGACACAGACCTTCACAATAAAACAGGAACTTACACATGAAAGGACACAAACTAAGAAACGCGGACTAGATACAGGAACACACGGGCAGAACAGAGTGAACACTAACCAGAGGAAGAACAGAACCAAAATCACGAAGAGAAAACACAAAACGCTGGGTCAAAAGGACCCAGGATCATGACACTAACACTGTAAAAATATAGACTTTTATATAAAAGAAGACATAAACCAGCCATTTACTCTGGAATCTGCATTTTGAACCCTCAGAATTAGCATTCTGACCAATAATATTTTAAATCTGAGGACATAAGTTACCAATATTTGAATGAAAAGGAGTGGTGCTAAGTCATCCACCCTATATTAGCTGGTTAGCTACTCTTGCTGAATTTACAAACTGGACGGGTGTGCGAAACACTGGTTTTTAACCCATTGAAACTGAAGCACAACCTTCTTGAAAGGCCTGTAGGCAGTGTTGGGGAGTAACGGAATACATGTACCGCCGTTACGTATTTAAAATACAAAATATGAGTAACTGTATTCCGTTACAGTTACCGTTTAAACAGGTGGTATTCAGAATACAGTTACTTTGTTGAAATAAATGGATTACACTGCGGTACTTTCCTGTTTCATTTTGTCGCGGGTCAGGACTGTTTGGGTTTTGTTTGACAGCTACGTTCTGTTGTTCCAGGCGGCAGCGTTACGGTTGCCATGGTTACAGGGCAATGCTCTCTCTCTCTCTCTCTGCGACTGTGTGTTTCCTGGGTGAGAGAGCGCCTTTTCATTGTTGTTGTTGTTGTGCTAAGCTAACAGGCAGAATGCTACAAGCATAGCTCTAAAGAATGTAGCATCATGGGCAGTGTAGTCCGTGTTTCAGGGAGAATGGACTGCCATACACGTTATGGGTCTGTGAGCGCTAGGAGGGAGAAAAAGGGGAGTGGAAAGGTACGAGTTGTCATCGAGGAAAAACGGGAGCTGGAAGCATGTAAATATAATAATAACCACTTCAGCCAAGAAGAGTGCCTGACGAGCCCAGTTGTAAGTAAGCTATTAAGACTCGACTGTACACCGTGTTCGTGTTTTCCTCTGAAAACAATAAGTTCTGTTGGAGCAGCCTTTCAACGCCTCTCTCTGTCTCTCGCAAGAAAAGTTGACCCACACAACAAAGTAAAGCTATTTTTCGGCTACGAGCTGACAGGGACCCCGTCGTATTAGTCAGAGGTCCCTTTACTACAGTTCGGAGTCGCGGACCTTCAGTAATAGTAATAAATCACACAGCAATAGTACATTCACGTTGTTGTAAAAAGAATGATAATATATTAAGTAATCTAAAGTATTCAGAATACGTTACTGTCATTGAGTAACGTAACGGAATACGTTACAGAATACATTTTGGGGCATGTATTCTGTATTCTGTAATGGAATACATTTTAAAAGTAACCTTCCCAACACTGCCTTTAGGTCATAGCAATGTTGTTCCAAAAGACAACAGCAGCACAAACAAGTCGAGAGGTCTAATTTAGTGGTTTAAATTAGTAGAGTTGAAGCCTAGCACACAGCTAGAAACTGACAGGACACCTGTCAATCAAAGTGTCCACTCTTTTAAGTCCTTCCAAGCAGATTCACACATCATAGAGGGGAGACTAGTCACAGGTGCCAAAAACACTTTCAGTGCTTGTTTAGTTGGACATTTTAACATTGGTCATGTACTGGCATTTAAATTTTCAAACTAGCCTCAAATGGACATTAAAGACGGCCTATTATTACCTATTGTCACCGCCAGAAACCGACCAATTACCAGCTACTTTATGGGGTACTCACTAGTACAGGGTGGGATCACATTTACTTTCAGAACTGCCTAATGGAAACATTCCTCATAGATTTTTTTTTCCATATTGGCATGATAGCATCACACAGTTGCTGCAGATCTGTTGGCTGTACACCCATGGTGTGAATTCCCCGTTCCACCGTATAATTCCTCTTTATTGGGCTACTCTCTGTAGAATTGACAGGAACTCCTAGTGGGTCAGCAGTTTCTGAAACACTCAGATGGTCTTTCTGGCACCAATAGCCCCTGTTAAAGGTCAATTAAATCACCTTTCTTCGCCACTCTGATGCTCAGTTTGAACTTCAGCAGGTCGTATTGACCATGTCTATGTGCTTGAGTTCAGTGAGTTGTTAACTCACTAGTTCACTAGCATAGCTAATAAATCGTGTTATTGTGTAAGTAGTTTTTATGATTTTCAGTGGCAGGCATAATATTGGCTAAATATTTAGAAGTCGAACAGGATCTAACTGTAGGTAAGAGAAATGTCTTTTTCTTTTTTTTCCAGCTCTGGCCTGTGGAACTGGAGGTCAGGCTTGTGAGCTGTTTGTTTGGTCTTCTGACCCCATTTGTTAGTGGTCCTCTGGTAAATCAGGCAGAAACACATTTTTCAGAGATGAACACTAAATTTAAGACCAGTATGCGGCAAAGAATTTTACACGGGTCACAAAGTAACACTGCCATTTGTTTCCACTTGACATCTTTGGCTTCTCTGTTTTAAATGCAGCAACTGAGTTTGCAAACTGGAATCCATAACACAAAGAGCCATCTGTAATCCTCTGCTAACATCCACATTTAATTTCTTGTCATAAGCATAACTGGGGTGCCTCGAATTGACACGGCAATCACTCCAACAGTGGATTTATAAACCCACAGTAATTAATGAGGTGCAGGGATTTTATGTTTTATTAAAACATTAAATATGTCCAATGTAACAAACTCAGTTTATGCAGATTGTGTTTACCCTAGCTGAGCTCACTCATACAGTTAAGTATGTCGTTTATCAAGTTTTGATTTACACAATGAAAGTACATTTTATCTGGTAATTAGAACATCCAGAGTTAATGCTGATATATGCAGATAAAGCTAGAGAGGAAGGACATAAGGAAGTCAAAGGCAAGACAAAAAAAGGCTTCCATCCTAATAAATCAGTTTCATGCACTTTTTATTTCTTTGTCACGCTAAATAAACAACACAACTGTGAGCTTTAAAATAAAACGCTAAAAATCAGGAGTGTAACTGCCTTTACGAAAATTCTCTCATGAGACTGCTGGGTATCCATTATTTCTCCCTGTAGTCTGACTGCTCAAGCAAAGCTGTTAGAATTTTAATCTCGGGTGATGTCTAAGCAGCCCTTGTCAGCAAGACATTGGCATAATGGTTTGAATAAACGCCTTCCTTTTCCTATGAGCTGACGATAATTGGAGTAAAAAGAAATGACATGGCAGCCAATCTATACAAACTTCACAACCACAGTAGTTAGAACAGAAACTGGCAAGATGTTTCTGTCAAAATAATCACTGTATCATAAGCCAAAATCACAAAAAAGGGCTGCAAAAAAGACTCTTCCATCTATCTCAGTTAAGAAATTGTGATACATTTGTTCCGTTAAATGATACTAACAAAACACTTTCACCACTGATAGAATCTGTCTGCTGAAACACTAGGGAGGATGTACAATTACTGAATGACTGATTGATGGATTTTTTTTTTTTTTTTTTGCCAATTTAGCACCAGAGCTCAAGGAGTAGATTGGTTGGTTGCTTTGTTGGTTGGGTTGGCCATCATATTAGTCTAATATGAAATACCAACATGCATCGACTGATTAAATGCTATGCATTTGTGAACACTTCCCTGGTGATTATATATATTAACAATCATAGCTCAATTATCACTTAGGCTGTTGCATTAACAAAGCAATTTTGATATATTTGCTCTGATGAAGATAACTCCGATTATATGTCAAAGATTAGTGCACAGTACCATACTTTCACTTGGTGTTCTCGTTATACTTTTGTAGTCAATGTATGTTATCTGTGTTTTACTTTTTCTTATGGACAGATATGTTAATTACATTATGAACCTAGCCTATTAGAGCATCACATGTAATGCTATATACATCTTAAAACAATGAGAAATATGATGTTTATCATTATTATTAGACTTGGATCACCCAAAAAGTTAATTCTGTTCATCTTGATCCGTCATTGTTTGCCAGTGGTGCTAGTTTCAATCATTATGCAAATGTACTGTTTATAAGGTGTGGGAAACCTGCAGTCAGCTGAAAACATTACACTCACATGAACAGAATTCCTTATCTGGACAATTTAACATGCATCATGTGAAATACTTCGAGCAGTGCCTCTAAGTATTGTCTGATAGATAACAGCTCTCTACATTTGCTCACTAGCTACTCTGCTACATAGAAAATGACAACAACAAAACAACAATAGATGAGTGAGAATGTGGATGAGGGGAATTTGAAAAAGCTTATTTTTACTAGCCAGTGGAATCATAGCATTGCTGCTGAGAGTATGCTACCTGACACTGCCACTAGCATGTAGACTTTTTGGCTAACAGCTATTCCCACAAGCTACAGTACTAGGAAAAATAACTAAGCCAGGTACAGTATGTAATGTAATAATGTCTTAAAGATTAAAGGCCACTGTCACTTGGGGACTGGAAAAGAAACATGAAAACAGAAGTCCGTTGTTTAGGTTCCAAGGAAGTGTACTGAAATAGAAGCCAGAGAAGTCTGTCTTCATCATGTCTGCTTAAATTTAAAGCTGCACTCAACAAATGGGGAGGTGAAACCACTCAACATTTTGGCAGAGTAAGTAAAAGCAGAGTTGAATAGGTTTTGCTTGTTTTATTGGCTTACATGCTGTATCACTTTAGCTAATAAAATCTATGGCACCTGGTTGACAATGCAAATAACATTTTTGGCCAGCAAACAATATGAGCTCAGGAGCTGGCATGCTAAACAATAAAGCCGATGTTTGCAAGCATAAACAACTGGTTTATGCAGAAAGTCTTGCTTTAGCTGGCGGTGAGCCGGGTGGAAATGGCAAAATCTGCCCATGTGCCACGGTAAGTTTTAGTCCCCTATTTGAGTTATCTCCATGGTTTGAGGTAAGTGCACCTCTTTAATGTTTCGGTTTTGTAATGATGAGTTAATTTACAGACAAGCTGAGTGCTGTTTAGTGTGGATTATATGCCTTCTGTGGTAAATGGCTGTGGAAGGTGTTTTATCCCTACAAGAGTCCGCTTTGCATCTTTATTAACCTGAGTTAATCCACCCAAGCTTTTATTTTAAGGACCATATGGAGATGTTTATCCCTCCTCACTACTGTGTAATCGACAAGACTCATTGACTAAGAAAGATAATGCACGGCAAATAGTGATGTCAAGCGTAAGTGCTATAGTCAGTTGTAATTGACTTTTACTTGTTAAGATAAGATATGATAACTCTTTATTGTCATTGCACAGTCATACAGTCCAGTGGTACAATGAAATTGGAAAACTGTCCTACGTCGGCACTACATATAACACAACACGACACGATATGACACATCACAACGCAACAAACAACACAACACAGTATATTAACTTAGTATAAAAAAGAAGAATAAGTGTATGTGTTTTGCACACTGTTATTATTGCACATTAATTATTATTGCACCTTGTTATAAATATAAATATTATTAGGCACTGACTCTTCTGAGTCAGATCAACAAATATATGAACACAAAACTAGAAGCTTTTCAATTTTGACAATACATGAAAGCTTTCACTTTTGCTTTAATCAATTCTAAACTGTTCAACAATATAATTATTAATTGTACCCCTAAAAATGTTAAAATGAAATAGAAGATTAGAACTCGGCAATATGGATTCAAAATCCTATCACAATATTTTCTGGTATTTATTACGATAACAAGAGTTACAATAAAAGATAACAGTAACCACAACCACATCTGAGCCACTTTTGTTGCATCTACTGACAGACAGAACTAGCTGACCAACGTAAAATGAAGGGGGGAACACACAAATTGTCACTTTGATAATCAATGGAACTAATACAAGAAGTTAAATGCATTACATATAGCTGTATTACACATAATGCTGCATTTTAATGACACAAGATAAATGCATGTCTTACACTTTAATCACTGATATTATCACTAAACCAGATATCAACACGGGGTAGAATTCCTTCAAACAATGTAGCAACTTATTTGATGCATGTTTCTAAAATACACTATACATATATTTCATTCTTCAAACGGATAGGATCGCTGGTGCTCCTGGTGGTCATTACTGACATCAGGGAGCATGCGCGGTAGATGTTGGGAGTAATTTTAAAGTTGCAGTTCTTAGTAGGCAAGTTACAGCTTAACATGAATCGTAAAACATTTTGGGAAATTACACCGATTTTTTTAAATGCCTGACTACTACCACCTGTGAGAGGCATACAAGCTAGAATGCTAAAAAAAAATTACCAGACATCATTTGTTTTAAAATAAAACATACAGAGGTACTCCCGAAAATGTCGGATGTTTATCATTTAGTACACATTAACCAAATTTGTCATCCTTAAATGGTTGTACTTACCAAATAATCCTCAAATGGCAATGGATTTTATCCAGGCTTCTGAGCATGATGCAAGTTTCGGTTGAAAATGGCAGTTGTTCAAACTTCCACACTGCACATGTGCAAACTGAGAAGTACGGAGAGCCTGTTTGGACAATCCTCTTCAAATTAAAGTGCTGTTCATTTTAAATGAACTTTTTATGTTGGATTTAATGTACTGCATTTTGTTGTATTGAAATATTGTGTTATTAATTAAAATCAAAACAATATCCTTGTGTTTAGAGTTAAAAATCAATTGGTGACATTAATTGTAACATAAAACGTTTACATAATGCTAGCAACATCAATGTATCATTTCTTAGAGAGTCTGTCCGGGAGTATCGTATTGAAAGCAGAGCTAAAGTCAACAAAGAGCAGCCTGCCATAACGGCCCTGCACTTCCAGGTGAGAGATGGTGGTGTGGAGCTTTGTAGCAATGGCATCTTCAGTTGATCTGTTAGCTCTGTATGCGAACTGGAGCGGGTCGAGTGTGGGTGGCAAGCAGGACATGATGTGACGTCGGACCAGTTTCTCGAAGCACTTCATTATAACAGGTGTTACATCCACAAGCATAAAGGACTTGTAAACACAATAATATATTAAGAAATGAACAATGTCAAAAGTGATTACTTGATCACTGATTGAAACATATCGGATTAAATAAGCAGCTGATTGAAATGATTTTAATTTTAATATCTTAATTTAAACAACTTGTTAATGAATACATAATATTACTGTCATCATTTCAAATCCATCTTTGTTATACACTCATTTGCTATTTTGAGCATCAATCAGACTTTCTCACACAATGTTGAACACTTTCATCTGTTGAAAAAACAACAAAGGTCTTAACTACTGTGGAAATATGGCTCTTTGATATTTAAATCCACCTATTTTCTATCCACTTTCCAGATATTTGGTATAGATGTCCAGGCAAGGATGCTCTGACCTTCCTCTCACCAGCCGCTTCCTCTAGGCTCAGACATGGGTGTTCTCGGTCTGCCATAAGGTGTCCTCTGGGTTTGACAAGCCTGAAATCTCCTCGCCTGTGTACAGAAGGCATCCTTGTCGGATGCCCGATCCACCCCAACTGGTTTCGTTTGATATGAAGGAGCAGCAGCAATGCTCTGAGATCCTCCTTGCCCCAACTCTAATGCGGGTGTTAAAATGTCTGAAAGTGGGTCCAAGTGACAATTTCATCATCTTTCCCAACCCTCCTGTCCGTGTGAATCCCAATTTTTTGTGACCATGCTGACTCGTCTACAGAGACACTCCACTACAATGCACCATGCCAGCACCCTTCAGGCAGACTTCAAAGAGAGGTGAAAAGAGGAACAGGAATGACTACTCGTCCATGGTGTCTGCGGCTGCCTGTGTCTGTGTCTACAAGCGAACATGTTCACCTGCCTAAGGGTGAGCCCAGACATGCTTCAGAGAAAGTCCATTTTTGTCGCTTGTATCTCTGATTGTATTCCGTCAGTCGTTATTCACATCTCGCAGATATAAATTTCAGTCACCCAAGATACTGATTGCTTTAGCTTAATGCTCAAGTGTCTGACACACTGTAGACACTACGCTAATCTTTCTGTCTCCCAGTCTTCTGCTGAAATTACTTGAACTCCTTCATTTGAAGCAGCAACTCTTCCCCAACCTGGAGTTGGGCACTGTAATGCTTTTCAAATCATGGCCTTGGACTTTGGGTTGCTACTTCTCATTCCATCCACCCTGGACTCTGATCTCCAACTCGCACTGAGGTAGTTTGTAGTCAACGAGACCACAACCTCCGCAAGAAAGACTACTAAAGTCAATATCTTGTTCCCCTTTCTGCCCACTGACGCATCAGACAGACATTGACATTTTACATTTTATATCAGTTCCTTTCTAATGTAGAAGACAAATGCAACTGTGGTTGTGAATTTAGTGATAGTTGCTACTTCATTCAGTCCACTTTCAACATTGCAGTTCTTGCTGTTTCAAAGGAAACTAGGAAATAATGGAGGAAATTCTGTTATTGACGATTTTGTGTTTTTCATCCACCATCCATCACCTTGAGTTAAGGAGATTAGCGAGAACTCAAGTTCAGGATACACAAATGTTTTGGCTGCCCGCTCAGGACACTTCTATTTTTCTACCTCAGCAACCCTCGCCTGTAGTATTCCAGAAGTAATTACAAAGATTGCTATCTTTCTACTGGAGTGCTTGTTGTGTTCTGAAGTTTATGTGGGCATATGCTTAGGACACTTGGAGTTGTTGCTTCATTCTTTATTTACCCTCATTATGTCCAGCCTCCCATCTGTGCTCATGAAATTTTAAGATCATAGTCAGTTATGTTATGTTATGATACTTACAGACGCAGGGGATCTGTTTTCATGCAGACATTTTGATGACTTCCAGAGCTGTTAGGAGCAGAATAAATGGGAAAGATTAAGCTGGACAAGGAATAAACATTCATTATGAAAGCACATTTTTTTTAGGTGTGAAAGAATTAAGTTGAAGTCCATGATGCTCAGTATGAGGCTTTGAAAATTCTGTACAATTTAAAATAAATTTTGTAAAATATGTGTATATTATGCTTTTATATTTCGGGG
>NW_024582758.1:289535-294014 GCF_018398535.1 Haplochromis burtoni
CAGCCTCTCTGAATATGTCTGATGGGAAATAATAGTGTTTTTGGATGGGAGCCTTCCCTCTGTGCTCTGCTGCATGTTTCATATTGGCAATATTTCTTAAAGCTCTTAAACCCCAGGCATATCCAAGCACTCATTTGAACCACTCAAACATTCTCTCTTTCAGTGTCCCCCCCCCCTATTTTTCTTTGTCATTCTGTCCTTTACTTACTTTTCTAATCAGAACCAAATAAATTTACACCCCACCATCACCCAATTTTTCTTTAAAAAAAAGAACACTTTTCAGCTAAGTGGGAGAAAAAAAACAAACTTAACATAACGAGAGAAGAATTGTCAACGTTTCCACTGTAGTTTTCCTTTTCTGGCGTGGCAGTGAGGAAAAAATAATTAGGCTTTTGTTGACAAGAGTCGAAGTGGTGGAATTGTACTGGCCCTGGATCAAAACGATCCATTCATTAATTTAATTGGCTGCTATGAAATGGCGTGGGTGTTTCGGTGACTGCGTGAACAGTGATACTTGTGGCATATGGGAAATTAGATATAGCCTTTCTTTGTGACTGCAGAATAGGAAGAGGGGGGGAACCCTTATCAGCATTTGGAGATCTATGAAGGTTTTTCCCCTTTTCTCCTCTCCTCCACCATATAGAATGCGCCTGCTAAAATCTGTGGGAGAATGACTCTGAATGAACCCTGGCTATTATAGGGCCTCGATCTGCATTAGTGTGCAAGCTAGCAAACCATGCTAATGCGCTCTCGTTGCTGCACTCTCTTCCCTCTTTTACTCACTGTGGAGACACACACACACACACACACACATACACACAAAAGCCCCCTGTGTTTGCCAGAGCACAGAGGGGGCTCACATCTCACTTTACCAGAGTGGGGGCATATCAGGAGGCAATTCCAGACTGTGTCTCGGAGGGTAGACAATAGTCACATCTGATCAAAGTGGAGGAGATGCATGACACTGGAACTGAATTTGAGTCCATGTGCTGTCTACAACGTCATGTACATAAAGGGAGAATGAGGGGAGGTAGAGTTACAGAGGAAAATGACAGAAAGAAGAGAGATGAAGAGAAGAGTGTTCAAGAAGCAGAAATATCCAAAAGGAGGAGAACAAAAAACAAGGCAGAAAGAGCTGTAAAATCTGCAGCGGCGCAGCGACAGGCAAGCAAAGGGAGCGGCGTACATAAATGCATGCCTGTTGAGTGACACACATGCCGTCAGAGTCAAAGAAGAATCCTGTCTATCCTGTTGCGTGAGAGATAGCGTCTCAAGATAGCTGATAAGCGCTCTCTACAAGCGACCAACCATGTCCTCTTTCAGATATTTCTCCCTCGCATGCTCAGGACATGCAGTTTCTAATATTTACCATTCTAAACCTCTGTGGGTCCATTATAACCCTCTATTACCCCCTTGCGATGTAATGTATCCGCTACTTTCTCCATATTGTTTTCTGCTTGGCCCCCGTCCTCTTGTGTCTGTACAAAAGGGATCAAATGTACAACAGGCGCCGCTGTGGGATTTCTTGAAAAAAGAGAATCGGTGACTTTTTACATGCTCAGTGGCGATGAATAGATTTGAAAAAGAGACTAAGCCTTGTTAAATGTATAAGGCTTCTAGTCTCAAGCTGTGACTGGAAAATAAATAGCCTTGGAACTGAAGGGGGAAGAAAATGGGTAAAATGTTGTTGAAGTGGTAAACCCCAAGAATCGTGTTTTCTTCCTTTTTGGCAATTGTTGTTCGTTTCTGTGGTGTTTCTGCACCATACTCCCAGTCGTCGCTTATAATTCAAATAGTGTGTCCAGTGCTCAGTCACTGGCTTTGTTTTGGGGGATTTTTTTGGGGGGGTTTTTTGATTGTTCTGCTTAAAGAGGGTATATAAAATATTGAGACACTGGTTTGTGGTGTCCCATTTTGAAACCCTGACTAGCATTCTCACCACCTACATGTTGTTTTTATTTGGAGCCAGAAGTGCCCATCCCACATAAAGAAGAGGATGGAGTGTGAAATTATGCTAGTATACTTGTTTAGCAAGATTTAGCCAAACCTTTTATCCTGCTGGTACAATTAAATGCACAGCAAGCCATCTTACACGTTGTATAATTGCATTACAAATATCCAAACAGCCCAACACCACAAACATGATCAGAAAGTCCACTCCTGTGACTCGAATCAATCAGAATCAGAATCAGATTCTGATTGATTCGAGTCACAGGAGTGGACTTTCTGATCATGTTTGTGGTGTTGGGCTGTTTGGATATTTGTAATGCAATTATATCACCTGAGAGAAAGTCTAGCAGACAGCTAGGGCACTACACCCACCTGTGTCAGCATTTATATATATACATTACTAGTCAGAAGTTTGGACACACCTTCCTGTTTAATAGTTTTTCTTTATTTTTACTACTTTCTATATTGTAGATTCATACTGAAGACATCAAATAGATGAAGCAAGATATATGGAATTATATAACAAAGAAACAATTGCTAAATAGCTCTAAATATGTCTTATATTTTAGCTTCCTGAAAGTAGCTGTTGTTGACTGCGCGGCAAACTGTTGGCCTTCTCTCGATGAGCGTCATGATGCAGTCACCTGAAATGATTTTCACTTCACAGGTGGGCCTTGTCAGGGTTCATTTGTCGATTTTCTTGCCTTCTGTAATGGGGTTGGGACCATCAGTTGTATTGTGCAGAAGTTAGGCTGTTACACAGCTGACAGCCCTATTTGACAAGGGTTAGAATTGATAAAAAAAAAAAGAATTGATATTATGACAATAACCAATCAGCTAAGCTAAGAGAAAAGACAGTCCAAACTTACTTTAAAAACTGAAGGTCAGTGAGTCTTCAGTTTTTGGAAAATTACTAAAACTTTGAATGTGTCCCCAAGTAAGTTGGAAAAACCATCAAGTGCTACAATGAAACTGGATCACATGAAGACCGCCCCAGGAAAGGAAGACCAAGAGTCACGTCTATTGCTGAGGATAAATTCATCGGAGTCACCAGCGTCAGAAATCGCAAGTTTACAGAACCCCAGATTGGAGCCCAGATAAATGCCACACAGAGTTCCAGTAGCAGACACGTCTCATTGTACACTGAGATCTTTGGTTCCACCTGCAGTGCCTTCGCAAAAAAGGTGAACGGATGGTCTCTACCTGCATGGTTCCCACTGTGAAGCATGGAGGTGTGGACTGTGTGTTGGCGCTTTGCTTTTTTTTCTTTTCTTTTTTTTACTAGCGCAAAAATCTCATCCATTTATTTTCACTTAAACAAGCAGTTGTTTTTTATGTGCAATAAAGCTATATAAAACTGTAACAGTGCAAATGCAAATTCCTTACTAAAAGTTTTTTTTAACTGTTCATAAAATTGAAATAGCTGAAATTAGAAGATTTAGTGAAATTACAAACATTATTAATTATGTTCAAGGCAAATAATAATACATTACCTCTTAAGTTACAAAGCTTGTTTGTATTGTGTTCAGGAAGTGGGGACAGTAGAAGAAAGTTTTATTTTAAGCATTAGTCTGCCAGGACAACAAATCACCACAAAACACAACAGCAGTCACCTCAAGGCACAGTAGATACAATATTGTATTGTACAATAGTCCTTCTATTAAGATACAGAGAAAAACCCAACAATCATATGACCCCCTAGGAGCAAGCACTTTGGCGACAGTAGGAAGGAAAAACTCCCTTTTAACAGGAAGAAACCTCCGGCAGAAGCAGGCTCAGGGAGGGGTGGGGCCATCTGCTGCGACCGGTTGGGGTGAGAGAAGGAAGACAGGATAAAGACATGAATATGTACAAAAGTAACAAATCTAGCTCCTCTAGATGCAGATGTGCACACGAAGCAGAACAGGCCAGCTCTGGCAGTCTCGACTGGTCTCATTCGGTTTCTAACAAATGGTCAGCAGCCAGCTGGAGCTTAAGCAACCATAACACAGAAGAACACATGAACACCACCATCCTGAGGTGTGGAGCAGTGAAAAAAAATTATAACCTGGGTCATAAAACTGTCTTGCAAATCCAAACTGGGAGCTGGTTCCAAGGAAGAGGGGCTTTTTTTTGCTTCTGCCTTACTTCTGCCTTCTGTGTTTAGAATTATTCACCACATGTAAATCATTGTGGAAAATATGCTTTACTGTGGGAGAGTGGTTAGTGTTTTGTAAAAAGATTCAATAATATTTGCAAATTGTGTCTTTTTTTTCTACCTGGATCACCTGTTGAGAAAGAAAAAAGAGAAAACAAGCAGAAGAAAGAAAAAAAAGAGCAACATAATAAACAACATCACGATGATCTATGGGAATGTAACAGTAAATACTAAATAATAAACAAGGAAGACCAACGGAGGGGCAGCCGCGCCACTATCCCAGAAAGAGCTGAGGAGAGCCCCAAATGAGGGGTCACTCAGCCGCTGCGGAGCAGAAGCCAGGGGGGGTTGCAGTGACGTGCCCGTGAGCTCCGTCGACAGCCAGCTGTGCC
>NW_024582758.1:312083-336325 GCF_018398535.1 Haplochromis burtoni
TGGTGCAAATTACTGACCTCTGTCATCATTTTAGGTGGGGGAACTTGCACAATCGGTGGCTGACTAAATACTTTTTTGCCCCACTGTATCTGGTGCAGAACTTTGCTCGGCCCAGATATTCTGCTATTTACAGAACCACTCTTAAACCTTCCAAACTGCTCACAGACTCAATGGGACCGTCCTAACTATATTTAACACGCTTCATATTTAGGATTCAAATTCAGGATGATGATGACTGATTAGGTCAGCACTTTTACAACAGCAATGAGAAAGCCTAGAAGGAGACAGATGTAAACGAGAGGATATCTGAAATGAAAACCCAGATATATGTAACTGTTCATTACTGTTATGGGATGAAGGAAAGGTAGAACACGACTACAGATACAAAGTTATTGCAAAGATCAGTTAACGAGAGTTAAAGTCTCCTCATGTTTTCCTCACTGTAAACTATTGGCAGCATTACACCAACTTGTTGAGCCAATCTATATTTTTGCTGCACACCAAATCACATGAGCTGGTGTGTGGCGTCCTTTAGCAAGATAATTATTATTTAACTGATACAATTACTGATGCTGTTTTGAGTCTCCTTGGAAATAAAGAGAAACTAAGATGAGCAAAGTTGGGTTGTTGACAGTATAGTATCATGGCATTCAATATAAAAAGCAAACTTTCATTGCATTATAATGAAAGAAAGAATGAACAACAAGCCTCCAACCCAGACAATAACCACAACCTAAAAATGTAACACAACTGTCCCGAACGGTTAGACAGATTGTTGCTCCATCTTTTGCATTTTACGGATTTTTCCCGTTACTGTGTTGCTTCGATTATATTGGCCCGTGAGGTGTGAAGTAATTGGACTTTTGACAATATCAGAAATCTGTCTTCATTTCTTTAAATGAAAGTGCAGCTCTGCTAACAAAAGCGCCTGCTATGTGTGGGCACCTGCAACTGTCGGATGTGGGCCATTCATCAATGATTCATGGCCGCTGCTTCAGGAGCATATGTCATTTCTCTTTTTTTCATCTCCAAAATAAAATAAATAAATAAATATCAAATAAAAAATGGAGAGACATTATTACTCTGGGGAGCAGTCGAGCAGAAACGTGCCTGAAGGTGATGTGTCTCTTCCGGAGAAAACATTATCACCTTGCCACATTTCTATCACAGCGAACATGAAGCTCCATTAAAACATATTAGTCATGCACTTGTGTGTATTTGTTTATGTGTGTTTAATGCGTGTAATAGTTTAGGAAAACATTCCTAAGTTAATTTCGGAGTTAATTATCTAGTATTGGCACTCGGTGGAGAGATATCTGACTTTGGAGAATGATATTATTATTTCTGGCACCGAGGGAGTGATGCATCATTTCCCACTACAACAGATGAAACAGCAAATGGGAAGATTATGAATTCAATCTGGAGGCAGAACAAACACACACATACATGCGCTCACGGGCTCATTGTGCATCTTATTCCCAGTGTCTCAGACCAAACTTGATGTTATGAGATGTACTCATGAGCAACTACTCCATCAGCCGGAGTGCAGACGTGTTTTTTGTCACTTCCAGACAGTGGACACACACACACATATCTGTGCATTCGGTTTACTCCACATCTAACAACAGAGAGTCAAACAAAGGAGCACTCAATAAAACCTTGCATGTCAGACGGTGATATTAAAATATTCAGCTTGTGTTAAGTCAAGGCTGTTTAGTGTGAATGAGTCCCTTAGTCAAGCTCTTAAAGTCAATACTGGCTAGGGCTGCTACGCTAAGAGAGACAGACAGAAAGGAAGGAAAAACACTTTCAGCTCAAACAAGCAAAATAGCCACAAAGAGCCTCTGTGCCATGTTCATAAAACCATAAACGTATTCATTAAAAAAAATAAATAAACGGAGGTAAAACAGAGACAGCCTGATGTCAGCGTTTCTTTGAAACTCATGAGCAGAAATGTGCCCTGGATTCCAATGAGGGAGGTTTCACAGCTCAGAGGGAAAGTTTAGCTGTGGGGAGGAACGCACCCGGCTCACTCTGTTCGGGTGGAAGAGCTCAAGACACAAGAACACCACAGGGCGGAGAGCATCAACACTCATGAGCCCCACTTCCTTAAAGGTTTCTCTCCACCTACTGTCAAATGGATACCGGTAGACATCAAAGCTGGAGGGAAACACCACGCCCCCCACTTCATTTAAAGCATGGACACTTCACACCTGACAAATTCTATCTTCTCTAGTTATTTCAGCCCGTCTCTCCTGGTTTGATGTTATCAGTGTCAAGCAGAGTGCCCCCTCCTCCCCCCAGCCCTGTGATTACATCACATACTGTATGTAAAAAATAGCATACACCCCTTCAGAGCGTGAAAACTGAAGCCTTAAACATGCATACTTTTTAATGTCCTGTTTTCTCCTGTTGGTTTGTTGTTTAGAAGTCTATGGGAAAGAGGCCATCAGCTCGCTAGACTCTGTCATGGTCCGCGGCCCGGCGTCCGGGGTGCTGCTGGGATGTCCACGCCCACGAGCGTGGCTGCTAACCCCACACCTGCATCCCATCCCAGGCGATCATCAGGTGGACTATTTAATCCTGCCCTACCTGCTGCTCCACGCCAGTCCGTAGTCGCCTGTCAGCGGTAACGTACGCCTGCGGGAAAAGAACTCTTATGACAAACTCTCCATCGGACCTAACACTGTTTTTTTTCCCTGTGTACCCAGATCACAACTCGGCGTGTTTTTTGTTTACGAGCCACCTGCCTGTCCACCTGTCCGCCTGAGATTCGGTTCACCATCAGCTTCGCCGTCTCGACCCCTTTTGGAGCTCCACCCCCCCCTCTGGTTCACTCGGCCCGGCTATCACCGTCAGACACACACTCCACCTTCCCTCGTATGCTGCCTTTTTTTCGCACTCCAGTAATCTGTCTCTCTTTTTGTTTTACAGCCTCTCACAGCCCCGCTCTCGGCGTTCCCTGCGCGGTCCCTCGGTTTCTTCTGGTTCCATACGTTGATTTTCAGGCTACCCTCACGGGACACCTTTAGTTGCAATAAAAATTACTTCCTTTATTCGCTCCTACCCTAGTGTGTGTGTTCTGCTACTGGGTCCTGCCTGCGCTCGGAACTTCGGTTCATGACAGACTCATACCCACTCTTTATATTTTTGTGATTTTGAGTTTAAGGGCTCAGTTGCTAGTGTGACATGTTATTAAATATAAGATGATGTTTAATTTGGAAATTGTGAGCATGTAGCGAGTCTTTGTTTTAGAAAGAGACCTGCTACGTACTTCTCTGGTTTCAAAAAGCTAAGATGGCAATGCTGAAAATGCTTTATGTTCAGTCAATTGCTGGCCACCAACTGATAGGTAGATGAGTATGTATGATTTCAGCTGTCCAAGATTTTCTTTGGATGACTAAAAACCTGCAGATATAGATGAGAGATGAGATAGCCTTTATTTGTCAGTTGCAGTTGCCCACAACTGAGATGACAGACCTTGCCGACTGTACATACAATACACAAACATCACATTGGGGAGACAGGTCAGGCTAGGTAGCAAAAGAACAAAACAGTGAAATGTGTAACACAAAAGGATAATCCAGGAATGCACTTATTACATCACACCATAACACAATAAAACGCAAGCAACATAGGAGAATATTCCAGTGTGTACAGCTGGATCTGGGACCACTGCAATCTTTGATCGCGCCTCCAGCTGATCCGCTGTCCACATCGGATCTGAGGTAAGCATTGGAGGAGGCGTTGGATTTGGGGAAGGGATGGGGATGGTAAGGGCATATTAGTATCAGTGTGCATGTGTGCGTGTGTGTATCCCGTGTTCAGCTGAGAGAAAGTGTCACCACGCCCGGTTAAGCGAAGGTCAACAGTCTCCAGTGGACCCATGTGGCCTTGAAGGAGGGAGAAAGAGTTCTGACAACAGTCCTGTTATCATGAAAGAATTTTCGTTGTTCCAGTCAGCTTCGACCTTGGCAGGACTTCAGCTGGCACCAGTGGGATAGCTGCATGAGTGAAGATAATGAATGTTTGGGTTTAGTGCGAACAACTGCATCCAATTTTTACAGTTGGTCTAATGTTCGTCACTGGTCACCAATTCTCTCAATCCTCATTCTTCTTCTCCAAGATCTTATCCATATTGCAGAGCCATGAGCGTCTCCAAGATTGTATCCATATTGCGTTCAATAAACAAAGTCTGAGTACTCACAACCCTGCCCATCATCTATCATGTCGGTCAGCCTTGTGGGATTTTGAACAGCTGTAGCCGCTTCTTGTTCTTCGATAAGCCAGGTCTAAGCCAGCTCCAATCAGCCAGAACTCTGTTATCATGTTTCCGAATTGGTAGATGTCGTTCAATGTCCTCCATCGAGAGTGTCGCCAGACACAAGACGCAACCGACCATCGAGTAGCCGGCAGCAAGCGTCTCAGCAGGACAATCGGGCTCTCCCAAGCCCAGGAGGGTGTCAATTTCGTAGGTAGATATAGGTTATTGTGTGCTTCTTTTAAAAAAAATTATTTAATTAAATCCAATTCCAATTCAATTTTCAATATATAGCACCAAATCACAACAACATTTGCCTTAAGGCCCTTAATATTGAGAGGTAAAGACCCTACAATAATACAGAAAAATCTCCTAAGAGCGAGGACTTTGGCGACAGAGGGAACGAAAAACTCCCTTTTAACAGGAAGAAACTGCCGGGCACAGGGAGGGTTATTTATATATTAATTGTCAGGTTTGTATATATTGTGTCTTAAATTTGTTATTATTATTATTATTATTATTATTATTATTGTTGTTGTTGTTGTTGTTGTTGTTGTTGTTGTTGTTATTAAGAAGAAGAAGAATAGTTATTATTATTATTAGTTATAGTTCTTTTCCTAGTTTAATGCTGAGATGTACACAAGAGATCCACTCTATGAGTACCTGTGCAAATGGCAAACAAATCCAATAAGCTTGGACAGAGAAACCCCCGGAAGAAAAGCAAAACAGACATATACAGTGAGAGCTAATGGTTTCTAATGGTCTGCGCTTATCCAACTTAATGTGTCTCTCAAGCTATTTATAGCATACCCATGCACTCTTTCCTAAAACACATCAGTGGCCACACTTTCAACATGTAAATTAATCAGAACGTTTTTTTGTATAGTATTTTTTTTCTCTCTTATTTTCTTTTTTAAATGTACCTGTATATTGTTCACATGTTGAAATAAATTACCAAAATTACCAATCAAATCACCTTGAAAAATACAGCCTAAAGTTTGCAGTATTTTTTCTCCAGAAGAGCTAAGTAATATAAAAGCTGCAGTGGGGAAAAAACTAGTTAACCAGAGTGATGAGAAATGTTGCTATACTACATTTTGCAAAGCTTTCTTTTTAATTTTTTGTTTTATGTGATTTTGACATTTACTGTGTTATTTGAAATTAATTCTGCTCCTTAAAAGCTCGCGCTAACAACATTTTAAATAGCTACATTTAAATTAGAATTTATTATATACACTTAAAGGAATGAAATAAAAACTGAACCCTAGTATAAACTGTCTTGTTTCTACTGGAAAGGAGCCAGATGCAGCATATATTCTGAGTCAGAACTGATGTCCACATCCCCAGCAAGACTTCATGATCACAAAGAACACCCAAAGTGGCTCTTTATCAGTCTTTGACTATCACATATCATATTTATTTATTTCAATACTGTATATCAATGGAAGAAAGAGCCTGTTTCCAGAACAGAAAGCTATTATATACCTTTAATTACTTTGCTTTATTGTAATTCTGCTCTGCTGGAGGCTAATTTGCTTCAAAGCAGAGATGTGGCATAGATTAGAGAGCACAATAAATATGCCCCTTGAATTAATTAATTTATTAAGTTGTTGTTAACAACAGCCATGACTAGTGTTGGCTAATTGTGGCAATAAAAAGTTATTTGAAACATTATAACTAATAAAAGTAAAACATAAAAGTATGACACACCTTTGCAGTTAAGTTGAACATGACTGGATGTAGAGTATGACACACCTTTGCAGTTAGGTTGAACATGACTGGATGTAGAGTATGACACACCTTTGCAGTTAGGTTGAACATGACTGGATGTAGAGGAGACATCCAGTCTCCTCTACAATTACATTGTATATTGTATACAGTGGGGCAAAAAAGTATTTAGTCAGCCACCGATTGTGCAAGTTCCCCCACCTAAAATGATGACAGAGGTCAGTAATTTGCACCAGAGGTACACTTCAACTGTGAGAGACAGAATGTGAAAAAAAAAATCCATGAATCCACATGGTAGGATTTGTAAAGAATTTATTCGTAAATCAGGGTGGAAAATAAGTATTTGGTCAATAACAAAAATACAACTCAATACTTTGTAACATAACCTTTGTTGGCAATAACAGAGGTCAAACGTTTACTATAGGTCTTTACCAGGTTTGCACACACAGTAGCTGGTATTTTGGCCCATTCCTCCATGCAGATCTTCTCGAGAGCAGTGATGTTTTGGGGCTGTCGCCGAGCAACACGGACTTTCAACTCCCGCCACAGATTTTCTATGGGGTTGAGGTCTGGAGACTGGCTAGGCCACTCCAGGACTTTCAAATGCTTCTTACGGAGCCACTCCTTTGTTGCCGGGCGGTGTGTTTTGGATCATTGTCATGTTGGAAGACCCAGCCTCGTTTCATCTTCAAAGTTCTCACTGATGGAAGGAGGTTTTGGCTCAAAATCTCACGATACATGGCCCCATTCATTCTGTCCTTAACACGGATCAGTCGTCCTGTCCCCTTGGCAGAAAAACAGCCCCATAGCATGATGTTTCCACCCCCATGCTTCACAGTAGGTATGGTGTTCTTGGGATGCAACTCAGTATTCTTCTTCCTCCAAACACGACGAGTTGAGTTTATACCAAAAAGTTCTACTTTGGTTTCATCTGACCACATGACATTCTCCCAATCCTCTGCTGTATCATCCATGTGCTCTCTGGCAAACTTCAGACGGGCCTGGACATGCACTGGCTTCAGCAGCGGAACACGTCTGGCACTGCGGGATTTGATTCCCTGCCGTTGTAGTGTGTTACTGATGGTGACCTTTGTTACTTTGGTCCCAGCTCTCTGCAGGTCATTCACCAGGTCCCCCCGTGTGGTTCTGGGATCTTTGCTCACCGTTCTCATGATCATTTTGACCCCACGGGATGAGATCTTGCGTGGAGCCCCAGATCGAGGGAGATTATCAGTGGTCTTGTATGTCTTCCATTTTCTGATGATTGCTCCCACAGTTGATTTTTTTCACACCAAGCTGCTTGCCTATTGTAGATTCACTCTTCCCAGTCTGGTGCAGGTCTACAATACTTTTCCTGGTGTCCTTCGAAAGCTCTTTGGTCTTGGCCATGGCGGAGTTTGGAGTCTGACTGTTTGAGGCTGTGGACAGGTGTCTTTTATACAGATGATGAGTTCAAACAGGTGCCATTCATACAGGTAACGAGTGGGGGACAGAAAAGCTTCTTACAGAAGACGTTACAGGTCTGTGAGAGCCAGAGATTTTCCTTGTTTGAGGTGACCAAATACTTATTTTCCACCCTAATTTACGAATAAATTCTTTACAAATCCTACCATGTGAATTCATGGATTTTTTTTTCACATTCTGTCTCTCACAGTTGAAGTGTACCTCTGGTGCAAATTACTGACCTCTGTCATCATTTTAAGTGGGAGAACTTGCACAATCGGTGGCTGACTAAATACTTTTTTGCCCCACTGTATATACATATATATCTGAAATAAAAGCTAACTGCTGCAGTTTCAGGCCTGCAGTTTCAGGGCTGTAGTACAGGCGTCTTTTTGTCAGGTGAAGCTATTCTTTACTGTCCCTAACTTGGAGTTTTGAATTTGACAATCAAGAATCTGACAGAGAAACTACACCTTATTTCGTAACACTAATGGGGACTACACTATACCTCTGCTAAGTCGCTGTTCAGAGTTTGCAGCCTGATTCATTTGTGTATTTTTCCTTAAAATTTAACTAATAACCTCTGCAATTTTAGATAAACCGCAAATACCGTCTGCAATTTTTGGGGGAGGAAAACGTGTCTTGGAATGGTGAAATACCCCTGAGTGGAGGTTTGAAAGTAGCCAGTCAGAGAGAATTTTATTCTCTCCTCTATCTCTGGCACATGCAGGCCTGTATCATAACCAGTTTATTGAGTGTAGCTATAGTGTTTCACCGAGTGTTCTTGTGCTTTTTGTTTTGTTCTTATTTAGGGTTCAAATGATAAAAATAAGCATTATAGGCATTTTTTGACAATAGCCATCGTTTTTTCATAATTTGCCCATTCTCTAGGAACGTAACCCCTGTGGATTTTGGGGGTCAACTGTATAAATAAACATTATGTGTTAAACAAGTCTTGCACTAGTGATTGAGTTCATAAACACATCAGGAAAAGGTCAGAAAAAGGTTCATTGAGGTCATAGAATAAGGACTCATTCACACAGCCGTAGAGACTGGTCGGTGATCTAGGGCAAAATGTTATTAGTGGTTGCTGGCAGTTGCTGGGAAAATCGACTGTTAAAGCCCCATTCCAAGAGGCCTGTTGGCGAAAAGCATAACTTTTGCTTTGAAGGTAAACATACTCTTTTTCGGCTTGTGTCACATATAAACAGTTTAACTACTGCTTGTTGAGGAGTGTAGGTATACAGACATCTTCATACAAACTAATGGGGACCACTGTAACATGCTATTAAAGCAGTTGATATGAGTTTTTTTTGTGCAGCACTGTAAACCTCTCTGCAACTATAGCGATAGCCAGCAACTATTTGCCAACCAGTTGCAGAATAAAGACTTTTCATGAGTGGCCAGTCGTGATACGTCCCTATAGACCTGCAGCTATTCACAGCAACCACTTGCAACTTTTTGGAGAATACGCAGTTTACTCACAGAGAGATTCTTTCCTATAAACGTCTACAGAATCTGACTTCTTTCAGAGTTGCCCCCTGCTGGTCCTTAGAAAAAAATGCGGGTTTAAGGCACTTCTACAAGTGTGTCTTGTATGTGCTACACATCAGGAAAATGTACAGCACATAAAACAAAGAAACTAAATAACACATTTCTTGAATATCAGAAACAATGCTGACATTATAGCAAAAAAAGTAATAAAGTACAGTAACACATTAGGAAGAAACAGTAGTCAGACATCAGAACAAATGTTGCTATATTCAACTGTCAAATGCAATGACATTCAAAAGGTTTATAATTTAATTGAACATCATGACAAACTCAATGTGTGTTCGAGTTAGGGCATTAAGACCAAGATATACACCAGCTTTTATGCAACTGAAGAAAGTTCCTCACTCATAAGTAACATGTCTTTAGTTTGTATGTATGACTGAGTAAATGGCAGCATGCACCTGGACGATAAATATAGTGCACAGAGCAACAAAAGAAATAAATAACATTTAAAAAAGAAACGAGCATTTGGTAATTCCCACCAAGACCTTTCTTCCCCATTTCCCTCATCTCTCCTCCCCTTCATCCTTTACCTGTGATTACCATACCAAAGAAATCCCTTTTCTCAGCTCTGTCCACATCGAGTCACATCTCCTTGTTATTAAAATGAAGACTCCCTTTGCAGCAGTCACCATATGAGACTAAAGACTACTGTTTCTGATCATCGAGCTGGGAGGCTGCATTTTTTCTTTTTTAAAAGGAGGTTATTATATAAAAAATGTCTTTTGCCTGCATGTTGTTTGTCCTCTCTTTAGACTTTGAATTTAAAGAAATCCACCTGGGAGATCAGCAATGCCCACCATTGCCTTTGATTGTCTGTACATGCTCGCATGTGTGTGAGCGTCTGGGTACATGTGTGTCTGTGCACGAGTGGGCGAGTGTGTGCATCTTTTTAAGATTTGTGTCTCCGCGTCTGTGTGCGCGCGCTTCTGTTGTTCGGTGGGTGGTGTTACCATGCGCTAACGTGTGTGTGAATGCGTGCATGTGGGTGGGATGATCTTTGTTGCAGACCGGGTTTCTAGCGGAACTGGAAAGAATAAATCAAGCAATTTAAAAAAAAAAGAAGAAAAAAAAAGGTGCCAAACAATTGAAGTGAAAAGGCTTTTCCTCGATTTTTTTTTTCAGCAGGAAGTTTTAAAAGCGCACAACCAGCTCATCTTGAAATAATGTACTTCCTTTTGTGGGAATATAAAGCCACTGGACCATCGCCTTTCATTTAGCACACTAATTAAGACTTCTCAGAAAGAGCACCTCCAACAACTGTGCTGTTATGACAGTAGTTCCTCGATAGCTCTTAAAGTGAAAGAAGCTCCCCTAGGCCAGCAAACTTACTTTAAAAAAAAAAAAGAGAGATAAGGTATATGCACTTGATCTCTGAGGTGTCTTTTTCCTTGTAGGACAATCTGGTTGACATTTCCAAACACACATAATGCAATTTGGAATAACATAAAGCCCCATTTAGACTGGATTAGTTTTTCCTGAGAAAGTGCTGTAATTTAATTTGTTTGCATTATGGCTGTCAATCTACAAGGCCATTCATTATACATAAAGTTTAAAGTTTGAAATTAAAACCTTTTACTTTACTCAGTTTTGTGTGGGGGGCTTGTGTATGTTACTCCTCCCCTGACGCCTAGCAGAGGGGGTCGTAACAATGCTGGCTCTGATTTTCCTCGCATTATTGCTAGGAGCAGAGATGTTTTATTTTATTTACACAAGTTGCCAAAAGGCATGAAGCACTGTTACATCAGAGCTGATCCAGAAGAGATGTTTCACTTCAACCCTATTGGGCAGTGCAGCAGGGGGCACTTGTCCCAGATGACTTTTTTATATAAAAAGCTTTGATAGAAGCTGAGTCACTAGAAAAGGTCAAAGAGATCTAAACACATAGTTAAAAGTATTTATTAACAAGAACTGACGAACTGACGAACAGAAAAGCTCATTCTTACTTGGCAGGTTTGGTAACACAGTGGGCAAACAGGCAAGAAACAAAAAAGTTTCAAAGTCCAAGTCCAATTTACTGCAAGCACAGAGAATCCGACAGAGCTGCAAGCAGCAGGTAATCACACTGGAGAGTTCCTGGAGATGGAGAAAAGACAAGGTGAGCATGAAAATAAGACATGAGGGTTAAGGTGAGCCTGAAAGATCTGGCGAGGGTGGAGAAGAAATGCTGGTCCTAAATACTGCAGCCATTATGAGAAGGTGGGAGACAGATGCATAATCAGCCCTACCGCAACAGCTGAGAGGCATGCATTGCAAGATCCCCACCTGTCATGGAAACCTGCATCAGAGTATGTATAGAAGAAAGCAGTAGAGGGCACAACAGAGATTGGGGAAAAGCATGGGGAGGGCCCGGATTTGCTGTTATTTATTTAAATTTGAACAAATATAGATGCTAGCACTTGGGTAATGTATGCTGATCCCAACAAATGATATATTACAATAGAAGGTGTTTTGATATCATATAATAGTATTAAAAATCTAACATTCTGCTCTTTTTGAGATGATATATTTCCTAGTAGTATTAGTGGCACCTGCTAGCGGGCTACAAATTCTACTATTAATGCTGCTTTTGGAAATTGCTAGTGCTAACAGGTGCTGTTACTAAGAATCATCTGTTGTTCATTCTTTGCTTATTATTTAAAGACTATTGAGGTGAAGGATATGATACTAGATCTCTGAGTTTGTAAGTATTTAGACACATTTTTTGACAAAGTAGTCAAAACTGGATGCTCCTCAGCACTCCTTTCAAGCCTTCCCATTAGTTATCTGTTTCAAACTACAAATATTTAAATCACATATGGCCAAACTGTTGATTGTTATGCCAGGTATTTATATGAACTGAAGTGTCTAACATTTTTCTCTGCCAGAGCTCCACTTGGATGTTTGCATAAATCTTGCAGAGAATCCCTTTTAGCTCCACTCCTACAAAATTAAAGGACAGAAAAGTACAGCTAGTACGCATTTAACACCTGGATGTCTTAATAACTTAACTTTAAGTACCCAGATAATGTTGACCAGTCCTTTGTTAGTTTAGGATTACTTGTTAGCATTCCAGATGTTAGCATGTATTACATTGGAAGTGATGTAGTACATTTTCACTGTGAGTCAAACCTGTGGAACTAACCTGGTACACAGAGGTTTCTGGACTAATGTACAGTATTTTTTGTAGTTTTGCATCTGTACACTTACATACTGGGCTTTAAATCTCACAACCAAGATTTCATTGAAATGCAGATTTCCAGCTTCAGCTTTGTCTGTGAAGGTTCTCAGTCATCCAGGTCATCATAGTCTAAGGAGCGTGGAAAAAAAAAGGGTCTGGGCTTCTTTAAGTTGCTTGAACATTTTTAAATATTATCACAGTTTTTTTCATGCTTGGATGGAAATCCTTTGTAGTTGGTGACTGCCTGAAGTCTAGTAGCCATGGACATTACCACAAGCTGTGCTTTCTTCCTTGTGAGGCTTTGAGAGGCCTTCACTGTAGCTGCCTTGAATTGCTGCTTGTTTATGGGTCTTTTCGCCTTCAGTTTTGTCTTCACTTAATGAAAAAGCACGAGCTGATTCTTTCTCTTCCTTATTCCACTTTCTGTCATTCAGGTACAACTTTATCTTGGATTCAACTGTCCAAAAATTGGTGTACATGGTGTGAAGGGGTGACCAACAAAGAAATTCGCAATAATCCCCTTTAATCTAGTCTCATGGTCTTCTAAACCTTTTGGTGTTGTTGACCTGGCCAATCCATTTCTTCTTTTTAGAAATGTACCAGACTATTGATTTGGCTTGGAATCAACGGAAGCTTCACCTTTTAATTTGTCATGGGATAACAAGGGAACAGGTTTCAATGGGCCATGACATTTCTTTTGATTCATTTGTCCAATTATTTTGAACCTTTGAACATTGAGGACTACAAATGGTTGATGACTGTGATTCCTAAACAGTTAATACAAAACATTTTTAAACTACGATTTAAAATTTGGCCAAAAAAACCAAACAGATAAAGACAACTGGAAGGCAGTAAAATAATGTGTTAAAATAACAGAGTTCCTTGAGAAGCAGTATTTGCTCTGGAATTCTAGCTGCTGTTGTGGATGGGCCTACTGAATTAAACTGCACATGCTCATAATAAAAATTAATATAACAGCACTTAATTTAACAAATGCAACCACAGTGACCTTTTGGGCTTTAGTGCACATAACTCCAATGTGAAAGTCAATAGAGTATTAATTGAAAAGGTTGTCAAAGGGTAGAGGATCCATGATGACTTTGCAGCAAACAGATTCATTTAGAACCTCTCTGACCCTTTCTTACACTGTAACACGTCTGCAGTCATTAATCTCGCCTGTCTCTCTATTCTTTTTCTGGCTGTGCAAGAGCCCTCAAAGTTTTCCATGCTTCTGGAAACTTTCCATCACCTAATTTCAGCAGTAACTTGCACTCCTACTCGATCCCTAAATCAACTCATCAGAATACCTTATATTCTACACCTTCCCAGTGGCCATAGCATTTTGCCCTTTTCCTGCTATGGTGTTTCAGCCTTCTTGTTCTGTTTCTCTTCCACTATTTTGCTGAACTCTGGTCTGTCTTTGGACCTTTCCGACCTTCCTCATGTTTGGCCCTGAGTGAAGCATTTCAATCCAACAATTATTCTCTGGGCCTTTGACAAGCAATCCTAGAATATATATAAAGCTCAGTGCAGTTAATACACATGGACACAAACAAAGGCAGGTTCTGTCAAGTGTTCAGAATAAAAGCTTTCCAGCTTCTTTGTACGCGTCACATTACTTATTACAAATACTCAGTGTTGGGTAAGTTACTTTAAAATAGTAACTTAGTTACATTACTAGTTACTTCTCTCAAAAGTAACTCAGTTACTTCAAGTTACTCGTTACTTTCAAAGTAACTAGTTACTAGGGAAAGTAACTTTGGTTTTACTCAGAATTCTCTTGTTAATGTGTTGCTTCCATAACTTTGCCAGTCTTCTAGCTTGCTTACTTGCCACAAGTGCACTGTGCCACCTACCAATAGAAAGGAAAAGATAATGTGCATATTTCCACGAGAGAAATCCCACGCCTGGACCGTCATTGACTGCTGCCATGATTCTAGCCTACGTCACAGCGTCATGTGCGCCTTTTACATCCAACACAAAAACTGCAGTCGTGGTGCTTTCGATTGTACTCAGAACTCGGAAATTCTGCCTTCTGAATAGGAAGATGTAGGTAACACCAGACTGCAGATGAGCTGCATACAGAGCTGGACTGGGACAGAAAATTGGCCCGGGCATTTTGACTAGAGACCGGCCCACCATTATAGGAAAAATCATAAAGCCTTTGAATGAAAATAAACACTGTTGTGACAGTGATGTACACTGTTTTGATGGTATATATGCATCAATCTATCAATCGTTTGTTGTAAGATTCAGATAATTATTTTTTAAAAGCTAGACATTTTAAATGAGAATAAGAAAGAAAAGTATTTCTTTGTGCCCCCCTTCCCTGTTAATGCCCTACCTGGCCCCCCTGGCAACACTTTGCTAGATCCGCCCCTGCACAGTTACCAGCTGTCAGCTACCTAAAAAAGGATCCTGGTGTTATTTGTCTCTCAGAAACAGTTCATAACTTCCCTTCAACTCATTCATGTCACCTAAAAGGTAAACCTGTTTCTCCATCACCTGTTCAGCTCTGATGATTCAGTAAGGACATCTCCTGGTTTCATCTTCATGTTTCCCTCTCACCAGATAACCAAACCATATCATGACCAGCAGCTTTTTTGCAGCTGTGGCTCCAGCAAACATCAGCTGATACTAGAAATTAATATTAAATAAATTCTAACAACAGCTGATCAAGCTTAAACGTGCTGCTGTTGTTTAGCGCGACATCCGCTGGTTTCCTCTTTCGGCGCAAAGTGGGCGATAAACAAACAAGAGAGCCGATCAGCTGATCATTGATCAGTTTCATGATTGAAGTAGAAACGGGAGAGGGAGGGGGGAGAATGAAAGAAGAAGAGGCAGCTGTGCAGCAAAGACACAGAATAACTCCAGCTTTGTGTCTTTTTCATTGTAGCTGAATTACGGGACAAACTGTTCCTTTTCACCTCAATAAGAAACGCGTAATATTTTCTCTGAATACCAGACGGGACGGTTGGCAACTCTAATAACTTATGAACAAAATAAAGTTCAACATCATTAACTTCATAGCACCACCCAGCTGTATAGAAACTCCGTCATGCTAGCTAGCACGCAGTACGGAAAAAGTCAGAATAACGAAAATAAACTCCACCTAAACTTGGTTCATATCTGACCCAGAGAGACTGCAGGTCATAACTTCTTACCTGAAGTTCAGTTCACACTTGGACCGGCGGCCGCCTCGGGTCTCTTTTCCTTCTGCGTCCCTTTTCCTTCATCCACCTGCTGGCCTCCACCACTTGCTAATGTTACTGAATCTGTGGAAGCTCCGCGATAGCCACCACACGAAGTAACGAGTAACGACCCTATCTAAATCCCAGTAACGACTAACGCGTTCCTGATTTTGGCATAATAACTAGTTACCGTGCTCGTTACCACAATAATAACGTAGTTACTGTAACAAGTTACTTAATAACGCGTTAGTCCCAACACTGCAAATACTGCTCTAATTAATGCCTAAACAGCTGCAGTAGCTGCAGCGAAAGCAAGATGCAAATAATCAAATAAAATTATAATAATACTTAATCATAAAACCTCTCACCTGTAGATTTTTTCACAGGAAAAGAAATAATAGTGTGGACCTTATTTCATATCGTTCATCTGCTTATTTGGTCTCTGGTGATTTTAACAGATGTAAACACATGACTAATGATTGATTGCTAGCATTCGGGTAATTAAGAGAGAGAGTACATCATGACACATTTTAATAAGTGTCATGATAAGATAAACTGAAGTTACAAAGGAATTTAGACTTGATGGCTATTAAACATATCACCTTACAGAAAGAAGTTCTGGGTTTGAAAGGATGGGGCCCTTTTATGTGGACTTTGCATAATTTGCCTGTGCCTGTGTGGATTTTTGCCAGGCACCCCTCAGCTTCCTCCCACAGTGCAAAGACATGGATTTTAAATTATTTGGTGATTTTAAATTGGACGGAGGTGTGACTGTGAGCATAAATGTGTTTTTGTCTCTCTGTGATAGAGATACTGATACAGTGACTGATACAGTGACGTGTCCTGAATTGGATAAGCCGATAAAAAGGGATGGATCGAAGACAGCTAAAATAACATACTGACCATTCTGATCTGAGCAGGTTATATTTTCTGATCACGTTAAGAGGGTGTACTGGAGGCAGTTTAAGAGTTCCCAGCCAGTCAGAAGTTAGAAAAAACATTAGTATTTTCTGTACCATTTTTCCATTGGCTGATCAGAAACAAACATTTCTCTTAACTTTTTATTGGGTGGGCAAGATGCCTATTTTGGGTGGGCACCTGCTGCCCAAAGCCAAAACTGGCCCAACTCAGTTCAGCCCACAAAGAGCCGTAGGCTCCCTGTGAGCTAGGCCAACGTCAGAACTAAACCTAACAGAAATAAAACGACTAAAATAGGACTGCATGGCAAAACAGAAATGAAACAGTGAAACATAAGCAGATAGCAGTCAACCAGCTCTCATTTCAGTTGGCTTGACCAGATACACCTGAGAGGAGACATCAAAAAAATGAAAGACCAGTTCAAACCAGCTCAATGAAAGACCGAGATCAGTACATACATAATGATCAGTAGGTGGTGGGAAAGCTGTGTCACGGTACACTAAGTAGTATCCCTCTAAATTTCAGTGGTACTATTGCTTCTGTGTAGTGTGGTAAATCTATTTTAGTAGTAAGATAGTAAGAGAGCTAACCCCAGTCTTCAAATAGAATTGGAAAGACAAACTTTTCAAGGCAGTGGAATGTCAACAGAGCAAGTCCTAATTTCTTGTCTGAAGATGCAGTACCACACGTCCTAATATTCAGATTTTTTACTTTTTTTTGTCTTCTCTCCAACACATACTCTGTCACAACATTATGGTTTTTCAGAGCACCAGTGTGACGGGCTGTAAGCAAAGCTCAGGCAGAAACAAAAGAAGAAAACTGTCAGCATAAAATAGACAAACTGTAATCTCGCAGCATCAAAAAGAAATCTTACTGAAACTGAAATCTGTGAAAATCAGGCATTATTTATGAGCCTCGAGTCTAAAATGTTGATAAATTGAAAAAAAAAAATAAAATAAAAAAAGATGCGTCCCTGATTTATTGCATGACACAATTCCTATACAAAGGCAAAGCTTCTATACTCTCTCTTATCAGGATTTCTTGTTGAATATTCACCACTAGAATACTGAAGGAGCTGCAGCTCTTTTGATCCTTTGGTGATAAAAGATAGTTTTACCTACAAGTCAGTTATTGTCTGAAACTGGAATACTGATTATCTGATGTAATCTGCTGCAAACCGACAGGCACCTTAAGTCTTTTATTTATTTGTCTCTCTCCACCCTTTTTTTCTGTTCTTCATATTGATTTTGAGTGCTTTTTATTGATTTCCTTTTGTCTCTCATAAAACATCATGGCCATTTTAAAGCTGGAGTTGGTCTCAAATAGCTGGCAGGCATGTCTATCTTATGGAGGTAGAGTTTATCACTGGATGTGGGCAATGTAAGCAATAAACCTGAGAATTAGCTTATCTGTGGATTGATAGAATTTAGAGCTATTTTGCAAGCTTTATGTGCCACCTCTGCTGCACATTAATAGTCTTAATGATGGAGGTTAAAGTAACTTGAAAAAGGGCTTTTAAATTTGACAATATATAGGTTTACTTGTCATATTTAAACCCTCATCAGAACCAGATAATTAAGCGTTTATAAAAGCAGATGGACAATGAGAGGTTAGATGTTTGATATTTGATAAGTTTTGAAGCCTCAAAAGATGCATCCATATTCTTTAAATGGTCTTTAGTTTAAAAATGCCTTATTTTCATTCTGCTTTAAGTCATAAATATGATTGCAACCAGATATGATGCTTTTTGGTTGGCGTTTACATTAAAAAGACTACAGTGCCTCTAATTTGTGTTTAAGGGGTTAGATCACACAGGTGTGATTGGTTTTACGGGTCATTTGCAAAGTTGTGCTCTTTTCTAAACACAGGTGTAGTCTGTTCATTTTATTATCAAGTGCAAAAATTAAGACATGTTTTATTTTTCTGAGTTAAATATCGGTGCAATTAGCAATCGTATGCTCCTTGCTGTATTTTGTGCCTTGAGAAAGGAACTAAAAATGAGTTCCCACTGTATAAGGGTAATTTGTTACGTCAAAACACAGTTCTTACCGGAGCAACACATTAGTAAATCTGGGCCTAGAAGTGAAACCAAGGCACTGTTGCCTCAGTGGCCAGAGCTCCAGAGTAAATGCATTGTATACTTTTATCCTAAAACAAACTGTATAAAAGTACAATTTAAGTCAAAGATGATGTAATTTGGGAGGACGATAGATATAAAATTATTATTACTGTGGTTCAAACAATGTTTTTGCTAACATTAGCTAGCTATATAACATTTATCTATTAGTTTTTACAGATTACTCGATTGGACAGTAATATTATTAATAAGCTTAGTGGCAGTTAAATTGGTCCACCAATATTCAGAGATACTGTAAAAAAAAAAAAAAAATTAAAAAAAAAGGTTGGAGCAATATAGCAATGTGTTCAGATCCAGTGCTATACTTGCACTTTGCTAACAGCTGAAAATAAGTGGCCTATTTAGCATTTTAGCTAAACACACCAAGTAAGTGTCAGGCAGTGGAAGAAAGCTATGTTTTTCTATCCAGATGGGCATTCCTGTGAGGGTTGTGATGTCATGTTAAAACTATAAAAATAAATATTTTGTGCATACTGTAAGTGAATAAGTAGTTCCCTCTAGGTGGGTGAAAAATCTACCTTCCAGGAAGATACTTAACTGCTAAATACTCCAGTGGAGCTGCTCAGCAACTAGAATTAGAAGACTGTGGCTGTGCTGAGCAGATCCCAGCTGTGAATCTGTCTGAGTATATAAATGAGAAGCAAGCCATGGAGAAGTAAAGCGTCCAACCACAGCAAATAATTCCTGCAAGAGTAAGAGCGTGGGGGAAAAGAGACCTATTGCAATCTATATGTGAATACATCTATAGAATTCAAGTGAAATAAAATAATTAAGAATAACAATAATTAACCCAAATATGATATTGAGTGACATCATATAGCTTGAGAATGTAGCAAATCAATTGCTAAAATTCCCTCAAAAAAAACCTTAAATGCATGTTGCCAGCCATTAAGAGAGTATTATAATTTGACAGATCAGTGGGCTCCACAGGCTATAAAAAATGATAGCAAAATGCTAAAAACGATGGATTAGTCAAATGTGAAACACTTATACTATTGTCCCGGTGCAGATATTACAAACACAGCATGGCACAACACTGTTATCCTTCTCTCTGTGGAGCTTCATTAAGAATAATTGGCCAAATGACAAGTCGCCATGTTGCACAGCCATTTCATCAGCAGTAGTTGCTGTAATTGGGAAGAGACTCGGCAGCAAGGAGAAGGTTGCCCGCCCTAATAGGAAAGGAGGCTGACTTCAAGCTCCATTCTTGAATATAAATATATAATCTAAATGCCTTCAGAAAAAGAGAATAAGCTGAAACCCAGAAATGCTAGTTTTAGAAAGCTAAAAAGGCTTCAGGACCAATGTTCAGCAGCCAAGATGGAGACGTGCCACTTGAAGAAAATCAATAATGAGCTCAACATGGTGCTTAAACTGCATTAAAAAAATGTCTGGTTGACACTGGCAAGCTCCTTTTTCAGCTAATGTGGGTAAATGAAAGGAGAGGAGACAAGTCCTTGAAAACAAAGGAAAAGAAGGAAAGGTTTGCATAGTGACTTGAAATGCAGTAATGAGATCAGCTGATCAGCGTTATATAGTTCTTTTTTAAAAACCAACTTAATCTTCAAGGCAAGTGAAAGCTGACTGCTTTATAGTGTCATTCAAATAATCAGAAATGACTATGGGAGGATGCATATGCATATGTGGACATCCTTTCTAATTATGGCTTTTGCTACCTTAGCACCACCTATTACCGGTGGATGGAATCAAGCCTACAGCCACGATATTTCCAGTAGCAAACTCACAGTGGAATGGGTTTTAATAGGTCAGTGACTTGGCACTATCACGGTATGCCATCTGTCCATTATGTCAGTCTGACAAATTTTTCCCCTGGTCAATTGTGAGCACGGTTTTCAATACATAATATTGATACATAAACCTAATAATAGATGGTGATTTTGTCAAGTGCAGTGCACATATTGGATACAAAATGTGAAGAGGGGATATGAACACAGTCAAACCCAATCTGAGTGAACCCATGGATAATTAGATTGAATCCAAAATGCAATTGACATAATAAGGCCCTAGGTGTAAGAAGACCCTGGAACAAGCAGAAGCATGATAAGCTATAGAAAAGAAGAGCATTAGGATTAGATGACTGTATTACACACTAAGATCCAAGACCACTGGCAAGAAAAAATAAAAATGTGAACTTACCCAGCTTGATTAGACTACACCTGAGTCAAGGTCAGGTCATGGTGATGTAGACCCGTAGCATCCAGAATGAATAGATCATCATATTTTAATGCCAACTGTGATTTGAATGCACTGGGGCCATTGTAATCGTAAGTTCTTAGGTCCCCATCCACTCCTTTCACCTGTTTGGCATTCCCAAATGGGAAATCTGTTAATAAAAGAACTATAGGACCAAAATTAATGTAAGAGGCTTGATTTGAAATTTAAGATCTTATAGTTTCTGAAACTGTGCTTGTTTAGTATGTGGCTAAAATTCTACATAACCCTAGTCCACTAGTTCACTGGACATCTGCTGGACAAGATGTTAAATGGTAACTGCTTAGAAGACTGAAAAATATTTGTGGTTTATGGTTTTGAGTGACAGACATGGCATTCAAATCACGAAAGGCAAACCAGTCATATAATGTGATATGCAGTCAAGAAAAAATTGGCTTAGGAAAGTTGAACTGGAACACAAACTTTGACCCACTTTTGTGTCAGATTTGTCAAGTGACACCATAGCTGAGTAGAAGTACATCACTATAGAAAATGTGATCACAACGTTCCAAAGTTCGGCACTGTCATATGAATCTCTTGTCTTTAAAATGCTTTGTTAATAAAATGCCAAATTCTTGAAGGCATTCTGAATGTTATCACAATCCACTTAATTCAACTTTCCTATAAAAACCATGACCTTTACCCAATCATCTCTATGCCATTTAAACTCTTAATAAAATTCATAATGTGAAAAGTTGAAAAGTTGTGAAGACAAGGTGGACAGAAATATTCATGAACATAGTTTAACACTTTCAGGTCATCATTTGCATTATGGTGCAGAAGATGCTAAAACACTCAAATGATTTCTATCAGCATGACTAAACCTTCATGCTTAGAATTATCGCCGGTAACAAGAGTTGCATGTGTTTGAGAATATGGGCTCCACCAGTAGAGTACGGTTTTCATCAAAGACCAGAAAAAATGCTCATCTGGAAAATAGTACACTTTAGATCATGGTCATTGTTTTCTTCCTGGGATTGGTTATTCCAGAGGGTAATCAAGGTCTATCAAGTCATCCATCCATTCATTATCTGGAACTTATCCAGTTTTGGGTTCCTCATCCTGGCCACCTCTTCCACTCTATTTTGGGGGGTGCTAAAAGATATAATTTTTCCAGCAAGTCCTGGTCCAACCTGGGGCCTCCTCCTGATAGATCATAGGAGGCATCCTAAGCAGATGCCCAAGCCACAACTGGCTACTTACTATTCCAGAGGGTAATCAAGGTCTATCAAGTCATCCATCCATTCATTATCTGGAACTTATCCAGTTTTGGGTTCCTCATCCTGGCCACCTCTTCCACTCTATTTTGGGGGGTGCTAAAAGATATAATTTTTCCAGCAAGTCCTGGTCCAACCTGGGGCCTCCTCCTGATAGATCATAGGAGGCATCCTAAGCAGATGCCCAAGCCACAACTGGCTACTATCAATGTGGTGGAGTAGTGGCTCTGCTCTGAGTCCCCCTTGAATGTCCAAGCTCCACATTTCTCTAATGGAGATATGTGGAGAGATTAGAAATTAATTTCAAAGGAAATTCTGGGAAAGTCTATGCCAGGGTGCTGGAGAGGAGAGTTCGTCCGCTAGTCGAACCTCGGATACAGGAGGAACAATGCGGTTTTCGTCCTGGTCGCGGAACACTGGACCAGCTCTTTATCCTCTCCAGGATACTTGAGGGTGCATGGGAGTTTGCCCAACCAGTCTACATGTGTTTTGTGGACCTAGAGAAGGCATTCGACCGTGTCCCTCGGGGTGTCCTGTGGGAGGTGTTGCGGGAGTATGGGGTGTCTGGCCCATTGCTACGGGCCATTCAATCCCTATACAACCGTTGCAAGAGCTTGGTTCGCATTGCCGGCAATAAGTCGGACTCGTTCCCGGTGGGTGATGGGCTCCGCCAGGGCTGCCCTTTGTCTCCGGTTCTGTTCATAATTTTTATGGACAGGATTTCTAGGCGCAGCCAAGTGGCGGAGGGCTTTCGCTTTGGTGGCCTCAGAATCTCATCTCTGATTTTTGCGGATGATGTGGTTCTGTTGGCTTCATCGGGTGAGGGCCTCCAGCTCGCACTGGAGCGGTTCGCAGCCGAGTGTGACGCAGCGGGAATGAGGATCAGCACCTCCAAATCTGAGGCCATGGTTCTCAGCCGGAAAAGGGTGGAGTGCCCACTCCGGGTCGGGGATGAGTTCCTGCCCCAAGTGGAGGAGTTCAAGTATCTCGGGGTCTTGTTCGCGAGTGATGGGAGAAGGGAGCCGGAGATCGACAGACGGATTGGGGCTGCGGCTGCAGTAATGCGGACGCTGCACCGGTCAGTCGTGGTGAAGAGGGAGCTGAGTGTAAAAGCGAAGCTCTCAATTTACCGGTCGATCTACGTCCCTACCCTCACCTATGGCCACGAGCTGTGGGTAGTGACCGAAAGAACGAGATCGCGGATACAAGCGGCGGAAATGAGCTTCCTCCGAAGGGTGGCTGGCCTCTCCCTTAGAGATAGGGTGAGAAGTTCGGCCATCCGGGAGGGGCTCAGAGTAGAGCAGCTGCTGCTCCACATCGAAAGGAGCCAGCTGAGGTGGTTCGGGCATCTGGCAAGGATGCCCCCTGGGCGCCTCCTGGGCGAGGTGTTCCAGGCATGTCCCACCGGGAGGAGGCCCCGGGGCAGACCCAGGACACGCTGGAGAGATTATATCTCTCGGCTGGCCTGGGAACGCCTTGGTATTCCCCCGGACAAGCTGGAGGAGGTGGCTGGGGAGAGGGAGGTCTGGACCTCTTTGCTTAGGCTGCTACCCCCGCGACCCGACCTCGGATAAGCGGATGAAGATGGATGGATGGATGGATGGAGGAAATTAATTTCCACCAGATATCTGCAACCTCATTCTTTTGGGCATCCGTTGATTGCAAACTTATTGTGGTGGAGGGGTTTGTGCTTTCCAGAAGACCCTACCAGTGATCCTTGTATCATTGGTAGGGTCTTCCATTACAAACTAGTCCTGGATAAGGGAGCAAAGAACAGTTCTATGACACCTTAGAAAAAAAATCAAGGGTCCAGTTTACTCTACCTACACTGTAATCCCTAACAGTTGTTCTAGCTCATAAGTAATAAGCTCATAACACTCAAATGTCATTTTGTAGTTGAGCAAACTATAAAGTATTGAGCTCTGTTGGCTTTTATGCAGCTTTAATTGAATAGGGCTCAATATCTTTTAGCTAATTTTTTTGGAACGCTCAAAAAGTTTAAGAAGCATATATTAGTGACGTTCTGGTGGGTGGAGTCTTGTCGCTCCTTCAGGAAAGCTGAGTCAGCCATCTTGAATTTACCTTGATGCGGGGAAGATTTGGCCAGCTCGTGTGGATTAAGAGTCCCCAACTTCAACCCACCACGACCACCACGACCACCACCTTATTTTTTTTCATCAACTGCCCTAAATTTGGTAAGTCTAACGTGTTTTTGTTTTGTTTAAATTTAATTTCGATAAACATTCTTTTTTTATTTTTTACTGGAAATATATTCGTACTTTGTGCACAGTGTTTGTTATAAATGAATTCGAATCCAAGTAATTGTAATTTTAGAAGTTTTCGAATGTGACAAATACGTAATGTTATTTCAAATTAGAATGGTGTAACGTTTTGGCGGTTT